>NW_007830971.1:0-772 GCF_000696425.1 Galeopterus variegatus
GTTCCAGTAGAAATACTCCTACTGAGCTAGATTTGGCCTTCCCCCGCAGGCCTTGAATGCACGTGCTTTATTTAGGGTTGTTTTTGTTTTGTGGATTTTTTTCGTTTGCTGACAAAATCTTACTCTTAGGAAGTTCGAAGAATCTGGATGTTGGTATTTTAGTAATTTTATTTTTTATGTTTACTCTTGACTGAAAGAATGTTTATTACATTACTAAGTCATATGTCCCAGGTGGTTTATCCATTTCGTGGTTAAATATATAGACAACTGCCTTTGAGAAGCTTGGAGTATGTTTGGAAAAATGAATTTGGAGAAAGATACTTAAAGAATGGGAAGTGGAAATTCTTATTTCTTGTATCTACAATTAACTGACACGTTGAGTCTCTAAGAAAACTTTGCTTTGTGATTTTGTAATTCCTGAAGTAGAATCATCTAAGAGTGACTTACTATTACTCTTAATCATCAGATTTCCCCTGGTAATGTCAAGCTTTAAAAATACTTTTTCCCCTTGGTCTCTCAAACTTGTCTTTATGGTCAAAAGATTCTTTTATTTGTAACGACGAACTGATTGTTGATTTTGTATGTTTATTCTATCAAGTTTGTTACAGTTGTCTCTAAGAACTGTTTTACTAGAAAATTTAGGAGTTTAGCATCTCTATACCTCATTTTACTAAGTTAATAAGTGGAAATGGTATATAAAATAAAGTGATGCTAGTTCTTTTTTTTTTAAAGATGACCGGTAAGGGGATCTTAACCCTTGACCTGGTGTTGT
>NW_007830972.1:0-772 GCF_000696425.1 Galeopterus variegatus
AATTGGATCACATGATTGTAGAGGCTGAGAAGTCCCAGTCTCCATCTGCAAGCTGGAGAACCAGGAAAGCTGGTGGTGTAATTGAGTCTGAGTCCAAAGGGTCAAGAGCTGGGAGGCTGCTAGTGTTAATCCCGGAGGCTGAAGGATAAAGAACCCAGAGCTCTGATGTCCAGGGCAGGGGAAGATGGGATCAAGAGAGATCAGGAGAGAGAGACACTTCACCCTTCCTCTGCTTCTGTGTTCTATTTGGGCTCTCAGTGGGCTGGATGGTGCCCACCCACATGGTGAGAGTGATCTTTACTCAGTCCACTCATTCAAATGCTGATCTCCTCTAGAAACACCCTCACAGACATACCCAGAAACAATACGGTACCAGATATCTGGGCATCCCTTAGCTCAGTCAAGTTGGCACATAAAATTAACCATCACAAGGAGAGACGATTGAGGGTAGTTGGGTGCTGGCCTTCAGGAACCAGCTGACCTGCCTGCAATACACCTCAGCCTGTCGACGCTGACATATCCATCTGTTTGCAGCAGCAGAAGTATTTTCTAGAATGGCTGCTCTGTTGCCTCACCAGGCATATAGGCTGCCACATCCAGAGAGATCAATTTTCAAGAATCTGAATGTTTGACACTATTGACGGGTCGCCATTTGCCGTGAAGTTTTCGCTGCACTCCAAACTCCTCATGTCTCCTTGCAAATGGCTTTTGAAAGGGAAGAATTTTCTACTGGGGGGGAGAGGGTGGTGAGTTTTGTTGCCCTGAGCTTGTG
>NW_007830973.1:0-772 GCF_000696425.1 Galeopterus variegatus
CCCTCCCCCTTAACTTCCCTTGGGTGCCACCTTTTATCCATTTAGGCCATCTGTTGTTTTTCCTTAGAAAAAGGGCACAGTCCCGTATAAGACTTTCTGATTTAATTGAAATAGAGTGCCACCAGAGCCCTGGGAATTTTTAAGCTCTACTTATTACCAGAATATGCAGTAAAGTTTGGAAACCACTGACTCAGTTAAGACTTGTTCCCACACACTTCCGGGAGCTTAAGAGTAAGAAACTTCTCCAGCCTCAACATGTCTAAGATTTATTTTGCAGCTCCTTACAAGAAGAGGAGATATTAGAAAACCTTCATCTATTCATATACTTAGAGCATAAGATGATGATGGATTTGGTGGATTAGGATACTGACATTGACCTTTTGGTTGGTTGGATTTTTTTTTCCTCTGTTGTAGAAAGTAAGGGGTATTCAGTACACTGCTGGTTAGTGGAATCTCTCACCATAGAGGCAGTGAAGTAGCAATGAGAAAATACCTAGTTTTTATCTTGGATTTGTTACTTAGAGTCCTGCATAAGGTCAGTCTTTTATCTGATCCTCTATATCCTCATCTGTAAGATGGGGCTACTACTTGTCATGACCTCTTCACGAGATTACTGAGCCTGTGATTATGAAGTGTTTTGTGAAGTGAACAGTGCTAAAAATATGAAGTATTATCATTTTTACTTGTGCCAATGAGATTTTTAAAGTGGGGTTTTATTTTACTCATCATATTGTAATCCTTTTTTCTCTTTTTAAAACGCTTCTTGAAGTAA
>NW_007830974.1:0-772 GCF_000696425.1 Galeopterus variegatus
TCACAAAGATTTAGTCCTATATTTTCTTCTAGGAATTTGCATGTGGTTATCCAGATATCCCGCTGTTATTTGTTGAAAAACTGTATTTCCCTATTGAATTGTCTTGGCACCTTTGTTCAAAATCAAATTGAGGGCCGGCCTGTGGCTTACTTGGGAGAGCATGGTGCTGACAACACCAAGTCAATGGTTAAGTTCCCCCTTCTGGTCATCTTTACATTTTTATTTATTTTTTTATTATTTTTATTTTGTCAATATATAATGTAGTTGATTATCATGTCCAATCACGGAAACCTCCCTTCCTCTTCCCTCTCCAATGTCCCATCCAAGTGTGTCCCCTCCATTTGCTTGTTGTAAGAACTTCAAAAAAAAAAAATGTGGTTGTTATATCTTTCTCTCCCACCCCCCCTTTTTTGTTGATGTTGTTTGTTTGTTTGTGTGTGTGTGTGTGTGTATGTGTGTGTGTGTATGAGTGTGTGTGAATTGATTCATTCACCTTTAGCTCCCTCCAATAAGTGAAAACATGTGGTATTTCTTTTTCTCTGCCTGACTCGTTTCACTTAATATTATTCTTTCAATGTCCATCGATGTTGATGCAAATGGCAGTATTTCATTCGTTTTTGTAGCTGAGTAGAATTCCATTGTGTAGATATACCACATTTTCCATATCCACTCATCCTATTTTGGACATTTGGGCTGATTCCAGCTCTCGGGTATTGTGAAGAGTGCTACAATGAACATTGGGGAACAGGTATACCTTCGACTTGATGATTTC
>NW_007830975.1:0-772 GCF_000696425.1 Galeopterus variegatus
GGATCCTATATAGGGATGGCCAGTGTGCTCACTGGCTGAGCGCAGTGTGGCCGGTCTCAAAAAGGACAATAAATAAATAAATAAATAAATGAATAAATAACGTAAAATATGTGACTTTTTCATCTGGCTTCTTTCACTTAGTGTTTGAGGTTCATCCACGCTGTAGCATATATCAATACTTCATTCTTTTTTATGGTTGAATAATATTCATTAATATTAAAGGTTTTTTATTCATTTATTTGTTGATGGACATAGGTTTTTTTGGATTGTTTCCATCTTTGGAAATTGTGAATAGTGCTGCTGTGAACATCCATGTACAGTTATTCATTCGAGTGCCTGTTTTCATTTTTCTTTCTTTTTTTTTGAGTACATATCTAGGAGTGAAATGGCTGGGTCTTATGATAATTCAGTGTTTATTATTTGGAGGCGATGCCAAACAGTTTTCCACAGCAGCTGAACATTCTGCATCCTTAGAGAGCACCAGTGCACAAGTGTCTCAGTTTCTTCACATCCTCACTAATACTCATCTTTGTCTTTTGTTGTTTTGTTATATCCATTCTAGTGGATGTGAAGTGGTATCTCATTACGGTTTTGATTTACCTTTCCCTAATGACTAATGATGTCGAACATCTTTCCATGTGCTTGTTGGCCATTTGTATATCTTCGTTGGAGAAATGTCTATTCAAGTTCTTTTGACATTTTAAAATTGGGTTGTTTGGGGCCGGCCCAGTGGCGCACTGGATAGTGCGCCGCTTAGGAGGCGCGGGGGGGG
>NW_007830976.1:0-772 GCF_000696425.1 Galeopterus variegatus
AAGTCAATAAATGTGATACACCACATCAACAAAATCAAGGACAAAAACTATATAATTAGCTTAATAAATGCAGAAAAAGCATTTGACTAAGTTCAACATCCCTTCATGAAAATGACACTCAGAAAATTAGGTATAGAAAGAAAATATCTCAACACAATAAAATCCATATACAACAAACCCACCCCCAGTATTATTCTGAAAGGAGAAAAACTGAAGGCTTTTCCCTTAAGAACAGGAACAAGACAAGGCTGCCCATTCTCATCACCTTTATTTAACATAGTACTGGAGGTACTGCCCAGAACAATCAGGCAAGAGAAAGAAATAGAGCATCCAGATTGGAAAAGACAAAGTCAAATTGTCCCTGTTTGCAATAGACATGATCCTATATATTAAAAAGCCTAAAGACTCTACAAAAAACAAACTCCTAGAGTTGATAAACAATTTCAGTAAAGTTGCAGGATACAAATGCATCACGCAAAAATCAGTAGTGTTTTTATACTCCAAAAACAAACTAGCAGAAAAAGAAATCAAGAAATCTAACCCATTTACAATGGTTACCAAAAAAAATAAAACACCTGGGAATCAATTTAACCAAGGAGGTGAAAGATCTCTACAATAAGGACTACAAATCACCATCAAAAGAAATTAAAGAGGACATAAAAAGATGGCAAGGCATTCCATGCTCTTGGATTGGAAGAATTAACATTGTAGGGGGCTGGCCCGGTGGCGCACTCGGTAGAGTGCGGCACTTGGGAGTGCGGTGGCACTCCTG
>NW_007830977.1:0-772 GCF_000696425.1 Galeopterus variegatus
TTGAGATAATTTCCTTCTGTACCTAATTTGCTGAGAGTCTTTATCATAAAGGAATGTTGAATTTTATCAAATACTTTTTTAGTATCTATTGAGATAATCATATTATTTTTGTGCTTGAGTTTGTTGATGTGATGTATCATATTTACTGACTTTCATGTGTTGAATCATCCTTGAATCCTGGAATGAATCACACTTGATGAGGGTGTGTAGTATTTTTTTTTTCTTTTTTTGTTTATGTGTTGCAGTATTCTGATTTCTAATATTTTGTTGAAGATTTTTTCATCTATGTTCATCAATGATACTGGCCTGTAATTTTCTTTGTTGTGTTTTTATCTGGTTTGGGTATCAGAGTAATTTCAGTCTCATAGAATGAGTTTGGGGGTGTAGCTTCTGTTTCAATCGTTTGGAATAGTTTGAGGAGAATTGGTATTAACTCCTCTTTAAAAGTTTCATAGAATTCAGCTGTAAAGCCATCGGGGCCTGAAGTTTTCTTTGTTGGAAAACTGCTAATTACTGCTTTAATCTCATTGGTTGTTATTGGTCTCTTCAGGTTTTCTGTCTCCTCTTGGTTCAGTCTGGATAGTTTGTATGCGTCCAGAAACTTATCCATATCTTCCAGGTTTTCACATTTGTTGTCATACAGTTTTTTATAATAGTCTCTAATGATTCTTTGTATTTCTGTGGTATTCATTGTAATGTCTCCCTTTTCACTTCTTTTTTTTTTTTTTTGTCCTTTTTTGAGACCAGCCGCACCACGCTCAGCCAGTGAGCG
>NW_007830978.1:0-772 GCF_000696425.1 Galeopterus variegatus
TTTCAGCAGCAATTTATAGTTCTTTATGTAGAGATCTTTTATCTCCTTTGTTAAATTGATTTCCAGGTAGGATTATTTTTTGGGGGGTGTTGGTTTATTTAAATGTGTGTGTGACTATTGTTCATGGGATTGTTTTTTTGATTTCTTTTTCTGCTAGTTTGTTATTGGACTATAAAAATGCTACTGATTTTTGTATGTTGATTCTGTATCTTGCAACTTTACTGAAATTATCAGCTCTAAGAATTTCTTGGTAGTCTCGGTTTTTCTGTATACAGGATTATGTCATCTGCAAACAAGGACAGTTTGACTTTGTATTTTCCAGTCTGGATGCCCTTTGTTTCTTTCTCTTGTCTAACTGCTCTGGCTAGTACCTCCAGTACTGTGTTAAATAGGAGTGGTGAGAGTGGGCATCCTTGTCTTGTTCCTGTTCTTAAGGGAAAAGCTGCTTTTCCCTATTCAGGATGACATTGGCAATGGGTTTGTCTTATATGACTTTTCCTATATTGAGATACTTTCCTTCTCTAGCTAATTCACTGAGAATCTTTATCATGAAGGGATGTTGAATTTTGTCAAAAGCTAAACCACATTGAGATAGCTTCTCACCCCGGTTAGACTGGCCATTATCAAAAGACAGAGAATAACAAATGCTGGTGAAGATGTGAGAAAAGGGGACTCTCTTACTCTGTTGTTGGGACCAGACATTAGTGAAGTTGTTATGGAAAACAGTATGGATGTGCCTCAAACAGCCACAGACAGAAATGCCATATGATCC
>NW_007830979.1:0-772 GCF_000696425.1 Galeopterus variegatus
AGGAACTTCCTGTGGGAACCGGTACTTCAGCTGTGTGGTTGTTTAAATTGCTGCTTTGCTATTTCCCTAGGGAAGGCTTTTTGTGCAGCTCAGGGTTTAATGGTTGTTCTTACCAGCACTTCCTGCTGTCCAGAGACCCAGTGGATCTGTGTTCTGTAGAATCTCTGATCTGGGCCTGAGTTTTTCGTCAAACTGCACCCCATGCAGTTCTGCATTCCTGACCAGTCTCCTCTGAGTGGTCCTGTGCTGATTGGGGGTTGACAGCTGTGCAGCTGTCCTTGCTCTGTTCCTGTGTTCTCCTGGTGGGTCCGTCTCCCCCACCGCCTGTGCTCCAAACACTTCCCATGGGACGGACCCTGCGCTGGTCCCTTGTGATGACTCACTGGCCTCTGAATGGCTCCCTTTTTTGAGTTGTTCTGGCTCCTTGCTCCTGCGTGAGTCCATGTGAACCCTATTAGTGGTCTTGCTGTCATGGGGGCTGCCAAGGCCCTCTTCTCTCCTGCTGCCTCCAGGTAACTCCATCTGAAGGGCACAGATGCGCCTTCTGTTGGCTCCTGCTCCATGTGCTCAGCAGCTCGAGCCTTAAAGCAGCCGTGGCCCCAAATGCTCAGAGCAGCTTTTTCTTTCTCTCATTGTAGTTTCTTCTGCCTTCATGAACTCTGTAGGTCTCTCCTCTTCTTCCCCTGAGCTGCAGCGGCCCCAACTTGGTTCATGTTACATTTTTATAGTTATAAATTTGGTTGATTTGTAGGAGAGAGTGAGGCTGGGAACT
>NW_007830980.1:0-772 GCF_000696425.1 Galeopterus variegatus
GCTATGAGTGGTTTGTCTGAGAGATGATCCTGAAGTGACATGAGGACATGGGAACAGTAAGCAGGGATGGGGAGTGGGCACTACAGGGTGTGTGTTAGTCAGCGTTTTCATACACACACACACACACACACACACACACACACACACACACACACACACACAGATTTATTATGAGGAACTGGCTCACCCAATTACAGAGATTGACAAGTTCCAACATCTGCAGTTGGCAGGCTGGAGATCCGGGACAGCTGATGGCATAAGTTCCAGAGTGAAGGCAGGAGAACACGGACATCCCAGCTCAGGCAGAGAGAACAAAGATGCCCCCCCCCACCTTCTCCTGTGCAGGTCCTCAGCAGACTAGGCGAGGCCCACCCACACTGGGGAAGGCTGTCTGCTTTACTTACTGTACCGATCCAGATGCTCATTCATCCAGACACACCCCCACAAGCGCACCCAGAAATAAAGTTCAGCCAGATGTCTGGGCACCCTGAGATCCAGCCAAGATGACCGTGTTGTTAACCGTCACAGGGAGCACTGGTGGGCTGTGGGCAGTGGGAGCACATAGCACTGGGGTCCCCTGAGGACCTGGAGCACACCTCTGAACTTTCTGATGGGAGGAGGGGTGCTGGGATGTTTACAGTTTCTACACACTGGCTGAGGGCTGTCCCCAGAGATGCTGGCCTTGTCACACTGCCCAGCAGAACAGGTGACCATGGCAAAGCTGCTTTTGTGGCTTCAGGACACATGGCAGAGGCTGTGGAGGTGCAGAGAG
>NW_007830981.1:0-772 GCF_000696425.1 Galeopterus variegatus
AAAACTCTGATTTGTAAAGTGTTTCTTAATTTCTGTAATCTAAGAAGACCCACCATAGCCAGTTTCAAACTACCAGTGCCAGCTTGCAAAATTCCTGACAATTTAAAAATTGGCTCTTGTGAGCTGGCACAAACCAGCTCGATCATATCATTTGCATGCACCCACCAAAGAATTATAAAATGAGGTACCTGATCCCTCATGTTTTTGGATTGACATGTACATTTTTTTATTGTAAAGGTAAATTCTGTAGTTACAAAGGATGATGTTTTAGTATATTTGTAATTATTGGCATTTAAAAGTAAAACTCATATCATTCTTCTAAATCAGGAATAGAAGGGAATTTTCCCAACTTGGTAAAAGGTATTTTCTATAAAAGGCTAAGAGCAAGCATCATCTTAAATTGGAAAATGTTGAAAGCACCTTCGTGAAAGTGAAAAATTAGAAAAGTATGCCTGTTAGAACCATTTCTATTTAAAATTGTATTGCTGGTTCTAGCCAGTGCAATAAAACAAGGAAAACAGATGAAAAACATAAGGATTGGAAGGAGGAAATGAATTGTTCATCATTTACAGATGCTATGATTGTTTATGTAGAGGAAACTAAAAGAATTTACAGATAAATGTTCAGAACTAAAGAAGATATTAACAATGTAGATACATATAAAACTACTATACAGAAGTCAGTGGCATATTTTACATATCAACAGTGATAGTCCAATTAAAGAGAGACTCCATTTTCAATTGTACCAGAAAAAAAAAAAAAAAAAAAAAAA
>NW_007830982.1:0-772 GCF_000696425.1 Galeopterus variegatus
TTTTTTGTGTTTTTGAAGCTGGTGAGTATGGGGAACTGAACCCTTGACTTTGGCATTGTGATGCTGTAAGGCTGTGCTCTAACCAACTGAGCTAACCAGCCAACCCTTTCCTGTCTTGATTACAATCTATTTCACATGAAGTTACCTCAATATATAACTCTATTTTAGCATATAATAAGGAATGGGAGTGTCTTGAAAGGTTATTTAGGCCAACCAATTAAGGATGCTTAGAACAGCACAATTACATCCTTGCTCATACTCTACATCTTTAAATTATGATTAGCATTTCTAATGAGAGTGGCATAATATAGGCATTAAATTCAGAAGCAGTATTTCACCTATCCCTTAGTTCTTCTATAAAATAACTTGAACCTGACTCTGAAGTTTCCACCAATTCTCCAATGACAACTGGAAGTCATCCAAAATAATTCAGTCTTCTTCCATGTGATATTTGTCATCAATGAATCCTCCCTTTTTTATACCATACCTCACCATACATTCTGGTTTCAGTTCCTTACCATCATAACTGGCTTCAGTATATCTTAGATCAATTAATACCACAAAGTGTTTCAAAAAATATGTGCTGCTATTAGGTCATATCTCCTTCTTTTCATGATTGAATAGTTATTAATGTTGTTATAATTATTGCTATTATATACAAGAGTAAGACTTTGATTTTTTAAAAAATGTAAAATATTATATTAAATTTGACTTTCTAACTTATCAGTAAGTTCTGGGATTTTGAGTATTTAATTGAATTATTTAATTAATT
>NW_007830983.1:0-772 GCF_000696425.1 Galeopterus variegatus
AAAGGAAACTTCAAGACCAGGGATACAAAAAACATTTCTTATAAAAAAAGTAATAAAAAAAGTAATTTCATAATGATAAAAAGCTCATATATCAGGAAAACACAGCAGTCATAAATGTGTATGCACCTAATAACAGACCTTCAGAACATATTAAGTAAAAATTCATGTAACTAAAGTGAGAAATAGATCATTCTTCAAGCATAGTTGGAGATTTTAATATTCCTGTCTCTCAACAACTGATACTAGACAAGAACAACAACAAAAAACCCCAGACAAAGACCATCTGAACAACACCATCAACCACTGGGACTTAACTGACGTTTATAGAACGTTACACCCAACAACTAAAGAATACACTTTTTTTTCAAATACACACAGTATGTTGACCAAGAGAGACCACATATGTTGGATCATAAAACAAATATCAATAAATTTAAAAAACCACTAAAATTGTATGGAATAGGCTATCTGACCAAAATGCAATTAAATGAGAAATTCAGTAAAATATCAAAAAAAACCTCATTGTTTGGAAATCTGGGAATTAAACGACCCATTTCTATACATTCCACGGATCAAAGAGGAACTATAAAGGGTAACAGAAAATATTTTGGACTGAATAATAATTAAAATAAAACATATCAAAATGTGTGGGATTCAGCTAATGCAGTGCTTACAAAGAAAAAAGGGGGGGGAAGGAATTGGTAAAAGGACACAAAAAACTACACTGTATAGTGATAAATTAAAATAAAGAAAAGAAGGGCCGGCCCGGTGG
>NW_007830984.1:0-772 GCF_000696425.1 Galeopterus variegatus
GTCTCCTGTCTCCCACTTCTCCTTCTCTCCCAAACTAGGGCATAGAACCTAGAGATATTACCGTGACCTCCCCCAGCCTTTCTGTGCAGGAGCTGGCCATGAAGAATTTTACTGACCTACCTCGTGTGGTAGTACGTCACAAGACCTGTGTTCTAGAAGGATCCTGCCTGAAACCCAGGAGGAAGGAAGGCTGCACAGAGACGGCAAGAGGGCTCTGAACAGACAGGCCTTGCTGGACTTCCCCCCTGAGTCTCTTACCATTAGATCATGCCCTTCTGTCCAATCACATTTCTATGTGGCTGTCCATTCTTCGTCAAACCTAAGCATAAAGAGAGATAGTTTTCCCTGATCTTCGAGTCTTCATTTCTGAAGCCTCCTGGGTCACACAGAACATTGACTAAATAAATGTGTCATGTGTTCTCTTGTTAACTTGTCTTTGTCACAGGAGTGTCAGCCGTGACCCTTATGACGGGTGAGAAGAGGGATCGCACCTTTTCTGCACCTACTCTGTGTGACCTTAGGCGAGTGTTCTCACCTCTCTGAGCAGCTGTGTCTTCATCTGTGATCAGTTTGGGCTGGGTGGTGTCTGGGCACTGGGACTTTTGTCAGGGGTGGGAGGGAATGCACGTCCTAAATAAACGGGTCAGACCGCCACCGCTCCAGCATCCAGCCAACTGTTGTATTGTGGGAATCTGTGTCCAGTACACTCAAATTAATTTTTGAATTTTACAATGGAATTAAAGTTCCTGAATTTTAGTTGTGGGCAACTAAT
>NW_007830985.1:0-772 GCF_000696425.1 Galeopterus variegatus
GAACCCGGGGCCTTGGTGTTATCAACACCGCACTCTCCCGAGTGAGCCACGGGCCGGCCCTAATTTGGAAATTTTTATTTAATATATTTTAAAGCTATATGCTGCTGTATCTCTTTATACATTTAAAAAATTTTGGCTAGTGAAATAATGACTTCATTATGCCTATCAGTTTAAGAATAAACTAGATGCTAACTTTAAGGACTTGCAGTTGCTTTTATTATTACTGGCAATAATGAACTTTAAAGTTATATTATCTCAAAGTAAAATCTTGAGGGTCCACATGACAGAAACAGAAAAATTCAATACACTATATTGTAGTTCAAATTGGAGTCATTTCTGTTTGTAACTGATAAATGTGTAGTGAAGTCACCAAATAATAAAGTCACCAGGGCTGGCCAGTTAGCTCACATGGTTGAAGTATGGTTTTGGTAACATGAAGGTCAAGGGTTCAGATCCCCATACTGGCTGGCCACAAAAAAAAAAATTAATTAATTAATTAAAAAAAAATGTCAACAAGTAAACTTTTTTAGAAGATAGGGGTTAACAATAATTGTTGAGTCTTCTTAGCACACAGGCTATTTTTTATTGCAGAACAAGTTTACATTCACTTATCAAAGTTTATGTTCAATCAATCCATAAGAGGATTTATTATTCTAGAGAGGGGCTTAACTATTGAGAAAGCTTTAAACATATTTATTTGTATTTTTTCTTTGTTTTGCCTAATTTATTTACTGAAGAAAGTCTTGTGGGTACAATTATTTATTTTTTCTAT
>NW_007830986.1:0-772 GCF_000696425.1 Galeopterus variegatus
GTATGCATACGTAATTAGGAAACAATTTAAATTCCAGGGATATGAGTTAAATCCCTCAAATAACATTAAAAATCAGCAATTTGATAACCTTAACTTTTAATCATCTTGCTTTCTTTCTAGTCAAATCACTTCTAACAAAGAGGTTAGGCCAGTTCCTGAAACTGAAATCCACAAATGTCATGCTCATTTATGCGGGTTGCAGACAGAATGGACATAATCTTGATCACTCTTAATGTCATATGAGATAGGGATTCATTCTGGACCTGAGTTTCAGATCAAATTGCTGTCCCCCAAGAGATGACTTTATGGAGGATTTGTGAATCACAGATTTAGCTCCCCCCCCTCCCCCCCAGGAACCTGTTCTAATGTTAAACAGAGTATAACCCAAACTCCAGGCCTCCAAGTTTACAGAATGGATGTTGACAACCCATTCTGGGGAGAGAGAGCTGTGGCTGAAAGGTCCACTGGGATACTGATTTTGACTGCTATCTTTCTAGGCACAGCAGCTATCGGAGGGAATGCACCACCTGAAGATTTAAAGCCGACAGCAGTCTTAATCTCTCCTGATATTTTCTGCCTTACATTGGCTCAAGCATTGCCTGACACTGGCAGTTGTTTTTTTCTGAGTTGCTTTGCTGTTATATGATGACCTTTTCTTTGTTTACTGTTTTATTTGAACTTTCTGGGAGTTTATATAATTGATGGGCTTGTGTACCATGTCATGTCTGAGAATCTACTGGTGAAATACTGCAGTGTCTGTGTGTTTTTTTTT
>NW_007830987.1:0-772 GCF_000696425.1 Galeopterus variegatus
AATGGGAGTATTTCATTCTTTTTCATGGCAGAGTAGTATTCCATAGTGTATATATACCACATTTTCCTTATACAACCATCTATTGATGGACATTGAGTATGGCTCCATACCTTTGATGTTGTAAACAGAGCTGCAATAAACATGGGAGTGCAGGTATCTCTTTGACATGATGACTTCCATTCCTCTGGATATATAACCAAAACAGGGATTGCTGGATCATATGGAAGATCTATCCGTAGTTGTTTGAGAAACCTTCAAATTGTTTTCCAAAGTGGTTGTACTAATTTACATTCCCACCAGCAGTGCAGTAGTGTTCCCTTCTCTCCACAACCTCACAAGCATTCGTTATTCACTGTCTTTTTGATTATAGCCAGTCTGACTGGGGCGAGTTGGGATCTCAATGTAGTATTAATTTGCATTTCCGTGATGACTAGTGATGTTGAGAATTATTCCTGTATCTGTTGGCCATTTGTATGTCTTCCTTTGAAAAATGTCTATTCAGCTCCTTTGTCCATTTTTAATTGGGTCATTTATTTTTTACCGTATAATTGCTTGAGTTCTATGTATATTCTGGATATTAGTCCCTTATCGAATATGTAGTTGGCAAAAATTTTCTCCCACTCTGTAGATTGTCTTTTCACTCTGTTGATTGTTTCTTTGGCTGTAAAGAAGCTTTTTAGTTTGACATAGTCCCATTTGTTTATTTTTTATTTTTTCTGCTTGTGATTTGGGGCTCATAAAGCCTGTTCCCTGACCTAACTGCTGAAGTGTT
>NW_007830988.1:0-772 GCF_000696425.1 Galeopterus variegatus
ATTCAAAGCGATAGTATATTTGGGAAATTTACTTTTCTCAGATTTGGCATACAGATATGGCAATGTCAAGCCAGACTACTCAGTTTTGTGAAGTGACAAAATCTCTGCTGTGTAATTCTCAGTCGTTACTCTTGGGGGAGGCTACTTGGTACTGGGGTGTAATCCATTTGATTTGGCCCATATTTCTGGAATACCTGCTGTGTCCCTAGTGCTGGGTATGCTGTGATGGGATACTACCCCTGACTTAATGATCTTTTGTTTTATGTCCTATTGTTTAGATAGGTAGATTACAAACCATTAAATGTGACTTCTGCAACACCGCCTACAGACAAAACAAAAAACAAGAACACAAAACCTATCACTTATTGAACATTTATGGTACACATTATTTAATTTAAATCTTTCATCAATCCTGTGAGTTAGTTACTGTTATTACTCCATTTTACGGATGAGGAGTCTCAAACACAAAGGAGATAAGTAATTTCCCCAAGGACCTACCACAACTGAAGACCTGAGTCATATTATAACCCAGTTCACCGGGCTCCAGATCCCAGGCTCTTGATTGATGTGTCTTAAATGCAGGGCTGGCAGAGTAATGCACGAGCACCAGGCATTATAGTCCTGTTTTGCTGTATTTGTAATATCCTACCCTTCTTTACTTAGCAGTGTTTATTGGCCTTTCACTGTGCACTCTCCCTGAAATAAAATTGATTTTTTTTTCCTTTTTGTCTTTTTTACTGACCGGTAACGGGATCACAACCCTCAGTGTTGC
>NW_007830989.1:0-772 GCF_000696425.1 Galeopterus variegatus
GGGTTCGGATCCCACATGCAGACCGGTTCCCGCTCACTGGCTGAGCGAGGCGCGGGATCAATGCCTAGGGTTGCAATCCTGTTGCCGGTCCCCGGTCCGGTACGGGGGCAACACTGAGGGTTGCGATCCATTGCCGGACATGGAAAAAGACGAAAGGCAAAAGAAAAAAAAAAAATTCAACAATCATTCATGACGAAGACCCTCTATAAGTTAGGTATAGACAGAAAGTATCTCAACATAATTAAAGCCATATATGATAAACCCACCGCCAATATCATCCTGAATGGGGAAAAGCTGAAAACTTTTCCTTTAAGAACAGGAACCAGACAAGGATGCCCACTCTCACCACTCCTATTCAACATAGTGATGGAAGTACTAGCGAGAGCAATCAGAGAAGAGAAGGAAATAATAGGCATCCAGATTGGAATAAGTGAAGTCAAACTGTCTCTGTTTGCAGATGACATGATCCTATATATCGAACAGCCTATAGTATCCACAAAAAAACTCTTGGACGTGATAAATGAGTTCAGCACAGTAGCAGGATACAAAATCAACACACAAAAATTGTTAGCATTTCTATTCACCAATAGTGAACATGCAGAAAGAGAAATCAAGAAAGCCTGCCCATTTACAATAGCCACCAACAAAATAAAATACCTAGGAATTGAGCTAACCAAGGATGGAAAAAATCTCTATAACGAGAACTACAATCCACTGTTGAGAGAAATTAGAGAGGATACAAGAAGATGGAAAGATATCCCATGCTCTTGGA
>NW_007830990.1:0-772 GCF_000696425.1 Galeopterus variegatus
GAGGTGAAATTCAAAGTGCTCTAAAATATATCAGTTCAGTTTGCATATGTTAAAGTTTTACCAAATGATCTTTTTGACCATCCTCCTAGACTGCGTGCATTTCTCCTCCTCTGTACACCTACGCCGCCGTAGCTGCATCTCTATCATTCATTCATTCCTTCAACAGATATGCATCGAGCATCTCTTTGGTTCCAGACACTGTGTTAAGCATTTAGCCCCCTGTACTGAAATTACCCGAGAATGTTTTAAAGAGACTAATTGCTCCTTGAAGCCAGGGATGCATTTGTTTCTCAAAGTCAAGGAAATCTGTATCCCAGCTCTTAGCCAAGTGCTTGACATACTATACGTGTTTATTGAATTCAACTGAGGCCTACAACCATCTCATGAACCTACATCCAGTCTAATTATGTTATACAGCAGTAAAGGGAGAGGAAGAGAAGTTAAGAAGCCAATTGATGACTCTTTTCCAACATGCGCTTATATAATTACCAACAAGGAAAATTTTAGAATACATCCATTTTCAATGAACTAATTCCTCACTTTTAGCATTAACATCTTGGTTTGTTTGGACCTCTTGGCTTGCTAATCCTGCCTACTCTCTAGTTTTGTGTTTGTCCCAGCTTCACACACCCAGTGAGTGATGTTTCTTTATCCTGAAATTCTTCTGTCCATTCTTGGGTGGTACCTCCACGGATGCACCACTTGGAATAGTCCTTTTTTTTTTTTTTTTTCCTTTTTGTCTTTTTTCGTGACCGGCAACGGATCGCAACCC
>NW_007830991.1:0-772 GCF_000696425.1 Galeopterus variegatus
ATAGCTTATTCCTTTTTTAGCACTAAAAAATATTTCATTTTCTGAACATACCACAATTTATTCATCCATTCAATCACTGAAGGACATCTTGGTTGTTTCCAAGTCTGGGCGATTATGAATAAAGCTGCTATAAATCTATGTGCCAGTTTTTGCGTAGACCTAAGTTTTCAATTACTTTGGGTAAATACCAAGGAATACAATTGCCGGATCACACAGTAAGAGTCTAATTTTACAAGAAACTGCCCAACTGTCTTCCTAAGTGGCTGTACCATTTTGCATTCCCACCAGAAATAAATGAGAGTTTCCTGTTGCTCCACATCATAACCAGAATTTGGTGTTGTCAGTGTTCTAGATTTTGGCCATTCTAACAGGCGTAGTATCTCATTGCTGTTTTAATTTGCATTTCCCTGGTGACGTATGATGTTGAACCTCTCTCTTTATGCTTATTTGCCATCTGTACATCTTTTTTGACAGGTGTCTGTTATTGTCTTTTGTCCATTTTTTAACAAGGTTGTTTTTTCTTATGGTTTAGTTTTAGGAGTGTTTTGTATGCTTTGGGGTTTGTAAAAAATAAATTTGTGTTTATTTAAGGTGTACAACACGATGTTATTGGTCTTTGTATTATTTTGGGTGACAGTCTTTTATTAGATATGTTTTTTGCAAATATTTTCTTCCAGTCTGTGGCTTGTCTTTTCATTCTCTTTTGTAGAGCAGAAATTTTTAATTTTAATGAAGTCTTACTGATGAATTCTTTCTTTCATAAATTATTTGG
>NW_007830992.1:0-772 GCF_000696425.1 Galeopterus variegatus
TTCCCTCATGTTCTCTTCTAGTAGTTTTCTATTTGGGGGTCTTAAATTAGGTCTTTGATCCATTGTGAGTTGATTTTTGTGTATGGTGAGAGATAAGGGTCTAGTTTCAATCTTCTGCATGTGGATATCCAGTTTTCCCAGCATCATTTGTTGAAAAGTATGTCCTTTCCTCACTGCATATTTTTGGCACATTTGTCATCAATTTGGGCAGGGTTCAGCTGAGCAATTCTTCCATTCCTTTTGTCAGGGTCAGAAATCAGTTGGCGGTACTCAGCTAGTGGATTAGCTAGTCTGAACAATCCAAGAAGGCTTCACTCAGATGACTAGAGATAAAAGAAAGACTCTGCCTAGCTTGCCTGCTGACTAGCATGCTACCTCAGGATAATTTTCTTTGTACATGGCATCTGGCCTTTCCCAGAGTAAGAATCCCAAGTAAGTCATTTGGAAGCTGCATGACCTTTTATGAGAAGTCACATAGCATTAAACCTGCCATACTCTATTGTTAAAGCACACATAAATCCTCCCAGTTTCAAAGAAAAAAAAAATTAAACCTTACAAATCAATGGAAAAAGTATGAGAATTCCTTTTTTAAAAAATAGTATTGTTTTGGTGAAAAATTATGTGAAGTTCAGTAATTTTTCTCATTTCAGACTCTTTTTCCTGTTTAAATGGAATACAAATAAAACTAATAATTTCTATTGTGAAAAACTCTTAATTATTGTCTTATTATCACAATTCTATAAAATATTTTATACAAATATTTATCTGTACT
>NW_007830993.1:0-772 GCF_000696425.1 Galeopterus variegatus
CATTCATATTATTGTTTTTGTTTTCAATTTGTCCCATCTGTTTTTGTTTTCTAATGTTTCTATCTGCCTCATACTGTTTTTTTCAAATATTTTTATTATTCAGTTTTAATTCTGCTGACTTCCTTAGCTATGCATCACTTTATTAATTTTTAATGTTTGTTCATATGCTAGCCATATGCATTAAGAAAATATTAAAGTCTATTTGGAATCAATATTGTGCCACTTTGCACCGGGGACTTCCCATTTGCTATACTATGCTCTCTGCTCACTTCACACATTGCATTCTAGTTTCTAATTTTCACTTCAACCTTCAAACTTCCCCATTTGAAACTGCAGTGCCTTTATGACAATATAATTGTAATTACCTATCCCTCTTTTTTTTCCTACTTCTATCATGCCTTTTAGTCAAATTACTTTATAGAATTCATCTTACAATATTATTTTTTGCTTTTGCTTTAAATAGCTGTTTAAATTCAGATATATATATATATATTATATTTTATACTTATGTATATATTTCTTAATTTCTTCATTCCTTCCTGCTGAGCCAAGTTTCCTTCTGTAATTAGTCAATATTTTGGCTTTTTTTTATGACTTTAAATCTCTCTATTTCCTACTTTATATCCTTACTTGTATCATAAAATTATTTCAGAAAAATTTAAATAATCATATTTCATTCCTTAATAATATTTATTGAAAATCAGATGTGTGTTGGTACTGAAGACTTGAAAATAATTAAAATTTGGCTTTTGTCCTCAATGAGAGTGAAGTA
>NW_007830994.1:0-772 GCF_000696425.1 Galeopterus variegatus
TATGGTTACCTGAGTACGTGATCATAGGTACATTTGGCAAAAGACTGTGGTAATCATTACCATATGGTGTTTCAGGGTCTTTCCTCCTGGGGACCCGGCCTCTCCTTCAGTCAACAAGTTCTGGGTTTAAAAACCAGAATCAGATCCAGAAATTGGACAGGGGATCAAAACTTAATAGGGCAGTTTCTCTCATCTTGATGATCCATTCTTGAATTTTCTGTCCTGATTTCATACATTAATACCTTTGTTAGCTGTTTATCTATCTTGTGCCTGTGGACTCTGTGTTCTATTAACCATCTCAATTGTTCTTTGCAGGTACGTCTCCTCTGGATCCCACTCTGGCCATACCACCTACTTTGCTTCTTGATGGTTAAGTGTGCCTCCTGGCCTTGATTATTTTGGATATTATCATCCTCTATGCAATTAGGGAGCCAGGTTCCATAACGATATCTCTTTCTTTCACTCCTGGCTTATGAAGAACAGCCATTACTGAGCTTCTCAATAATGCTGGTTCTTTTCTCACTGACATTTTTACTGCTTTCCTTATTGCTTTAAGTAAAGTGTCCTTCTGGTGCTCAAGTAGAGTGCAGTCGGCTAATGGGTTTCTGGCCTTAATAGTATATCTACTTTAACATGGTTTTTTTGTGTGTGTCTTTCTATTATCCCTTTGTCTATCATCTACCACGGCAATTCTGACATTTCTGTAACAGTGTGAGCCATCAATTTTTCCAAGCATCCAAGAGCTAGCTCAGCAACATGTTTGTCCCATCTC
>NW_007830995.1:0-772 GCF_000696425.1 Galeopterus variegatus
AGAGAGAGAGAGAGAGAGATGGCACTTTTAAGACTGTTCCTAGAAAATTTCTCAGCTGAATTCACCAGTTCATTAGTTATGTATTTTGTTTTCCATGTTATTATAAGTGACAATATTTCCAAGCTTCCAGCCATTACATAATAAAGTTACTTTTTGCAGCCTCCAATAACAATCTTCTTCCAGTTTTCACAGTCTCCACAAAGCCTGTCTAGCTTCTACCTCCCACTGGTTACAAAGCCAATACAACATATTTTAAATTTTTGTTATAGTGGCACTTCACTTCCACATATTAAATTTTTTACTGGTTGCCTATGACTGTTAACAAAGTACCCTAAAACACCGAGACTTAATGCAAAACAATCTGATCATATCCCAAAGTTTCAGAGTGTCAAGAATTTTGGCAGTGCTCCCCTGGGTGATTTCTTCCTCACATGGCATGGACAAAAAGAGTTTGGTAACATTCAGCTGGCAAATGGGTTGGCCTGCACGATCCAAGATGGTAATACACATGTCTAATTGAACTCTATGTTCAAAGTAATTTTTATGAAAATCTAACAGGGTTTGTAAGAAGTTTGACAAACTAATTCTAACATCTATAAAATACCGAAGGCCTAAGAAGAGCCAAAATAAGTAAAACATATATATGGTGAGGAAAATTCCCCTGCTAAATCTCAAGACTTTCTGTTGAATAGAATAACTAAGATAATTGTTACTGGCATACAATTTGACCAATAGAGCAGAATGGAGAGCCCAGAAGCAAAGCTGTACATGT
>NW_007830996.1:0-772 GCF_000696425.1 Galeopterus variegatus
AGAGAGAGGAGATAGAGTCAAATTAGTAACCAAACATGCCTCTGTTTCCTAATGTTCATTCAGACAGGGTCAATGGCTGGAAATTATTGAAATGAGGCAGATGTCACAGGGGGCTGCAAATCCAGCTCCTTGCCAGCAGCAGTGATTTTGTGCCTGTGGTGGCGGGGACCTTGTTAAATCTCCACATGGTGAAGAGTCCTGGATACCTGCTAGTGCAACTTTTCCCTTTGTTCCCAAGCTCAACAAATGCAGGAAGTTTAAAGCTCTGGGACTCACTCGAGGCCGAGTCTAAGCAGCACTTTTCCAATCCTTAGATTCAGGAGAACCTCCTGTCTTCCCCCACGCACACCCCTACCAGGAGCATCCTTTTAGGGTGCTGTTCCCTTCCTCTCCCCCTCGTTGTGCTCACTGGGCTCCCCCCATCTAAACTGACGGACTTCCATTTACACGGCTGGAAGAGAAACAGTCTTGAAACCCTCAGTTTCCCCTGGGTTTCTCAACGGAGTATCTTCAGGGTTGTTTTTCATTTTTCAAACCAGCAGATGTAAGCATCTAAGAGGTGAGGAAATATTCAGGTGTATGCAGGGTTTTGTTGCTGTTGTTGTGTACAAAAGGGCCCAAACCCAGGCCCTCTTTGTTCTAAAAGAGACAGGAGGTGGGGGGAGGTAAATACATGACTTTTTTCAAATCTGTAACCACAAAATGCCTTGCAACATTTTGCTGATTCTGAAAAAAATTCAGCAATATAAGTTATTTTGGGTGGGGCAGAGGG
>NW_007830997.1:0-772 GCF_000696425.1 Galeopterus variegatus
AATCACATCAAACTAAAAATCTTCTGCACAGCAAAGGAAACAATCAACAGAGCAGAAAGACGACCTATGGAGTGGAAGAAAATATTTGCACACTATACATCTAACAAGGGATTAATATCCAGAATATGCAAAGAACTCAAACATCTATACAGTAAAAAGACAAATAATCCATTTAAAAAAGGGATAAAGGAGATAAACAGACACTTTTCAGAGGAAGACCGAGAATAAAAAAAATGCTCGGCAAGGATGCAAGGGAAGGGGAACTCTTTTACACTGTTGGTGGGACTGTAAATTAGCACAGCCATTATGGAAAACAGTATGGAGGTTTCTCAAACAACTACAAATAGAGCTAACATATGATCCAACAATCCCACTCCTGGGCATATATCCAAAAGAATGGAGATCATCATGTCAAAGGGATACCTGCACTCCCACGTTCATTGTAGCTCTACTGATGATAGCCAAAATATGGAACCAACCTAAGTGTCCATCAACAGATGACTGGATACAGAAAATGTGGTATATACACAATGGAATATTAGTCAGCCGAAAAAAAGAATGAAATCCTACCATTTGCAGCAACATGGATGAGTCTGGAGAGAATTATGTTAAGTGAAATAAGCCAGACACTGAAAGAGAAATATCACATGTTCTCACTCATAACTGGGTGCTAAGAAAGAATGAAAGACAGACAGAAAGAAAGAAAAGACCACAATACATTGAACTTTCAGAAGGAGAGAACAAACCTAAGATATTGGAGATGGGGAGAGGG
>NW_007830998.1:0-772 GCF_000696425.1 Galeopterus variegatus
AGAGTTGAGTCCCACTTGATTGAGGATGGGGAAGGGCAGCTAGATAAATTATTTGGAATTCTCCTGTATGAGAGAGATGTCACTATTCCTCTTTACTTACTTATTCAATCACTTTCTTTTTATCAGTATATATTTATTTTATACTTTGGGTTTGGTCCAACACTTTTTTTTTTTTTTTTGCTAAAACTGTTCTAGCTTTGGTCTTTGGGAGCTCTTTCAGGTTGGTTCCTGTGCTCCTTATCCCCATTATTGTGGGCTTCTTTTTTAAAAAGTACTTTATTACTTTAAGGCCCAAGAAGTTCGATACTCGTCTTGTATATTCCCTGCCTCAGCCCTAGAATCGGCCATTTCTCCAAGGATGTCTGGTTCCTTTAACTGGAGAATGGTATTAGAAACAAGACATGGGTGCTGAGAATGTTCCTTGCTACTGGAGTGTAACTGCTTCTATGCCCGCTCAGCAGACAGAGCTAGGGAAAATACGTAAGTATACTAATGCATGTATCCATACAGAACTACTTCTTTACCTATCCATTTTATAATATCTATATTTAGCTAGACATGAGTTCATATTGATGTCTCTGACTGTAATCCAGTACATGGCTCATTCCAGCCTTCCCCTCTACTTACCTGTAACTTCTCACTCTACCACTAAACCTGGCTCCCACCATCTGCCATCCATTTTTAAATTTTTTTTTTTATTGCAGTACACACGTACAGCAGTTTTAGAATTGCTCACCTGTAACCCTTTGAAATGCAACTGCACTGGCTTTTA
>NW_007830999.1:0-772 GCF_000696425.1 Galeopterus variegatus
TGGGCTCCAGTCTGGTTTCCACCCTTTGACTTCAGGAAGAACCTTGTGTGGCCTTGGCTGTGTTAGGCAGTGTCACCTAAAGCCACCTCGAGCAAGCCTTTCCTCTTTGGCAGTCCTTCAGCCCCTAATTCAGCCTTCCCGAGCCAAGCTGCCTGTTTCCATAGGCACATCCTGTGCCCTGAATTCCGACCCTCTTCTTTTCTTTCCACCACCTCTGGAGCTCGCACTAGAAGCTCTTCTGGTTCCATAGCTTGTCCACTCCATCTGCAGATGAGTCCCACTGGAAAGCTCTCATGGCCTCTCATCCCCGGACCATCTGGCTCAGCTGGGACTCCTCTCCTGGAAGTCACTCTTGCTTGACTCAAACAAAAGTTTATATTCGGCTCAAATACAACTCATCATGGTCAGAACCCTGTATCTTGTTCAGGACTATCCCTCATGGTTGGCTGTCAGAAAAAAAAAAAAATTAATCCTTGGGTCTACATGCTGTTTCCTGCCATCTACCCCCTGCCCTGAGTCACCCTCAGGGCTTGATCTGCTGTGGGAGGAGCCCCGCCAGGAAGCCACTTGCTCCAGGAGCAGGGCCCACCCAGCCTCTCCCATGTGGACCTCCAAGCCCCATGCTCTGTGTTTTACACAGAAGACCAGCTCTGCTACCTGGTCACCACATGTTGGCCCAGGAGTCACCACCTGAGCAGAAAGTAGCTCACGTGGGCTGGGCAGATGGGCAGCCACCACTGCTGCAGTGGCTTGGATCCAACTCTGCCCAAAC
>NW_007831000.1:0-772 GCF_000696425.1 Galeopterus variegatus
TTTGCAAATGAGTGCAACATACAATCATTTCACCATTCATATTCAGCAAGAATAAAATCGGGTTCTTACACTATTAACCACAGATTGCTGATTTGGTCTCAAGGATGTGTTGGGGACACTGTTTGATCCTCCTCCAAGCCACCCAGTCATCCACCTGGTCACACCACCCTGATCTTCATGAAACAACTACAATATTATTTTAAAACAGAAAAATATTATCAATACAAGAAAAGAAAATACAAGAAGCACTTATATGTAATTTCATGTATTATGGTTTTCAAGTCCAATTCCTAGAAAATGTTTCCTACTGATAGAGGCTACAAAAACAATAAAATGGCATCCCTGGAATGATCTCAAATAAAAGTTTTGGGAATTGCCATATCTCAAAATTTTAGCATCTTGATATCCTGATTTGAGAAGTGGTTTATAAGTTACAGAACATTTAAACTCATACATAAATTAAACAAATCCATTTGTCCAATGTACTGAGAAATGATTCCATTTCCACATTATTGAGAAAATTATATTCAGTAAAAGTTATACATATTATAAGGAAACAATTTGATACCACTATTTTAGTTATAAGTGTATTCTGAATGGCTCTCACTGTCTAGTTACCTGCTCCATTTCCTCCCTTTCAATACCCACGATGCTTCCCATCAATCTTAACACGTCATGACGCTGATTTTTTGGAGCGTGGAAATGACCGAGAAAGAGGTTTCTCATTAGGACTCTATGAAAATGAAGGCAGAAACAGCTCAAGCAACTTAAC
>NW_007831001.1:0-772 GCF_000696425.1 Galeopterus variegatus
TTCAGGGGACTTATATTTAAATATACAAACCCAATAATATCACACATATTATGTATACTAGAGCACTTCAAAAGTTTGTGGAAAATGGAATTAAAAGATAATAGGATTCTTCCACATCTCCCCTCTTCCCCCTTCCTCTCACATTAAGGAGAGATTAACATAGTAAAATTGTGACAAGCTAGTTGTAAACTTCCCCCTGAGGAGTTGCCGAGGACCTTGTGTTATTTATTTTGTCATCATCTTCCCACTCCGTCTTGAACCTATTTCTCTGCCCTCCTCCCTGGTAAAGCCTACTTGCTTGCCCAGCTTACTGTCAGAGCTCAGTAACTATTAGTAATTAATTATCGTCATCCATCCCATCCTAACCCTATACATAGAAAGCAGTCTGGCTTCCTGCCCTTTGCTGCTGAGAGGTACTACAGCCAGATTTAGTTGACTTGTTTGCTGATCCCCTCCTCTGTGCCCCTGCTTTTATTAGCCCAGGTAGGAAGTGTTATTCCTCCTCAACCTGACTTTCACTCTTGAACCACAACTCTAATAATGGTGTTTCCAAGGTCCTCTTTCTCACAGCCCCTTGCTGACCTAGACTATGAATGTGAAATCTTCACAGCATGACCGCAAAGTGCAGAGAATTAAATTTGGATGCCCCCAAAAGTCTAGTTATTACTGCTTTTATGTCATCAACCTACTCTGTTTTGTTTGTTTATTTGTTTTTTTTTTTATTGAAGATACTGGTTATGCTTGTAGGAAGATGAGCTTAGCCATGAGACAA
>NW_007831002.1:0-772 GCF_000696425.1 Galeopterus variegatus
AAAAAGACAAAAAAGGAAAACAAAAAATGGAAATTGCAAAGTATTTTTGAACTGAAAGAAAACGTCACTTATCATCCAAACGGGGGGGGGTTGCAAGAAAGCAGTGAAATTATAGAATTGAATTTATAGCAATATACATGCATTTTAGCAAAGAAGTGTTTATTTATTTATTTATTTTTTTGGTCTTTTTCCATGTCCGGCAATGGATCGCAACCCTCAGTGTCGCCCCCATACCGGACCGGGACCGGCAACCCTCGGTGTTGCCCCCATGCCTCACTCAGCCAGTGAGCAGGAACCGGTCTGTATGTGGGATCCGAAACCTCGGCGGGAGCGCCACCACGCTTCCCAAGCGGCGCACTAGTGCAGTGCGCCACCGGGCCAGCCCAGCAAAGAAGTGTTTAAATAAATATCCTTTGCTGCCTCCCTGATATACTGGCAAAAGAAGAGCAAATTACACCCAAAACCAAGTGATTCTTTTCTTTAAAAATCTGTAAATGTAACAGGTATATATTTAGTTTTACAGCATTTGAATCATACAAGCCTGGGGGGAAGCATGGTGGCTGCTTCATAATAGAAAAGTCAGAGTGGATGGGCAGCTCCTGTGAGAGAATTCTCAGAAAGAATTCAGTCACAGGGAATGTCACAAAAGGATTATAAGGTAATATCATTACGGGTTGGACATATGAGAGACTGCTGTGAGCTTTAATTTGTTCAAAACACAAAATCCACACAGTGCAGGCAGCTTTCCATTCTTCTGATGGTTGGTGAGAGT
>NW_007831003.1:0-772 GCF_000696425.1 Galeopterus variegatus
GCAAGCAGAGGGGATGGCAGGAACCCTCAGAAGGAGCTGGCAGCACGTGGGAGGGAGGAGGACAGGAGCTGTCAGCAGGCAGAAGGCCTAGCATTAGAATAATTATTACTATTTATTAAACATTTAGGAAGTGCCAGCCCTGTGCTAGCTATTGTTACAATCCAAGTCATAGAATTCAACTCAGTGCCTCTGGAAAAGTCTTCCTATCTAGTTGGGCAGGATGAAAAAAGTGCTTAAAAAAAAATTAGGCGGTAAAAGGGGACCCATCCAGGGAGAATCTAGCCTCGTATCAGCAGGGAGCGCTTCTCTTCTTCCCAGGGACTCAGAGACCTACATGGGGTCTTGGTCACATGGGGCTGCTCCCTTCTTGGCTCTGGCCTAAGGCACACACCGCACCACGGCCATGCGAGCCGGACCCATTATGTCATTCTTGTCATCGGGCGAGTCGCAGACAGATGCTTCAGCTCTGCAGCTGGCAGGACCCAGCAAGCAGCAGAGCTTCCCTCAATGCCCGGTGGTCAACACACCATTCCCATTTGGCCAGACCCTTGCTAGGGGCCAGGGTTTGGAAACAAAGATGAAAACAGACTGTTCCCACCCACAAGAACCTCCTAGCTCATGAAGAGACTTTCAGTCTGGTTGATGTACAAGCAAACTGGCCCTGGAGTTTAAGAGATGACAGACCTTGTTGGAGGAGGATCTTCAAAGGGGTGAGCCGTGATGTTGGCCTCACCCCTGCCACATCCTCCTTCATACATGTGAGGACTAACAA
>NW_007831004.1:0-772 GCF_000696425.1 Galeopterus variegatus
ATTTTGAGATATTCAGAATGTTTCTAAATTCATACCAATAATCTCTTAGGGGACTATAGGCACTACGATTAAAGTTAGAATCTTAGCCTATTCAGGAAATAGAAATATTCATACTATGAAAAACTATTCATTAGCTTAGAGAAACAAAATATTGGTACATACAACAACAGAGATAAATTTCAAAAACATCATGCTGAGTGGGAGACTCCACATCAAAAGGAACACATATTTTACAATTGCACTTAAAATAAAAGTCCAAAAAAGGCAAATATAGACAGACAGAAAGATTATTTGTGGCCTAGAGCTTTGTGTGTGAGGGAAATGTTCTAGAATTAGATTATGATGACAGTCGAACAACTATGTACATACTTGTATGTGGGGTCTTCAAACAGCTTATGGTGACACTTGTGTTATGTTTTAATTCTACTTGTCCACATACTTTTTGAAGTACCCTCACATGTACTCTTTGTAAATATATACTCACTGAATTGTGCACTTAAATCAAGTGAGTTTTATGGTTTGTAAATTATATCTCAATAAAGATATTTAAATATATTTAAAAATGCTAGTTATAAAAAAAGTAAGCTTTTATGATAATTTGATTTAATGCAAAGCTAGTAAGCTATTATGATAATTTGATTTAATGCAAAGCTAAAGAATAAGATAATTGGTCAGAATGTATAATTTGGCATGTTTACTTTCTAAATTAACACTCAAAATATTTATTACCTTCTGTTAGAATTGAGCATAAGTTTTTTGTTTTATTTTTTAC
>NW_007831005.1:0-772 GCF_000696425.1 Galeopterus variegatus
AGAGAGGCTTTCAAAATCTGAATTTTATATTGTTACATTCCCAAGACAATTTACATTTGCAGCAAAGCTAAAACCTGTGTCTGAGAAGTGACCCCCCAGGCCCTTGCACAGTACATGTCAGTAGTTGTCTATTCTTGCAAACTTCTAGGCAGACGGTGTGGGGTCACCTTTGTCTTTTCCCTGTCTTTCATTGCTTGTGTGAAATCTCATTTCTGAATTCTGCCATTTTTCTCTTCATGGTGTCTCCTGGGTAATCTTTTTTTCCCCGTGCCCCTGCCTCTCTTCCTTTAAACTGGCTGTCATCACCTCCCTAATACCCCCAGGGGCTTCCAAGCTGATATTCCTGACTCCAGTGCCTCAGTCTCCCCTGCAAAATCTCAGCAAGTTCATTTTAGGTTAAAATTCTGACATATTTCAAATAGGGCTCACAACTTCTGTGAACATGGTGGCACCCTACCAAGCAGTTTGCAGGGTTCCGGTAACTATTTCATGTTAAGGATGTTAGTCATCCTGTTACAATTTTCTCAAAACTCCTTTGGGCACTCTTCATTTTTAATCAAATTTTAAAGTCAATATTTCATTTTAAGAATACAAAAGTAAATTGGGAAACTCATCCTTGTGGTAAAGTTTACAGATTTTTTTATGTGTACACATTTATCCTCTTCGTTCGATATATTAACTTCCCTTCCAGTTCCAGAGTTATGTGATTACTTTTCTTTGCCAGTAAATTAGAAATAATTAATTTCTTATGACCAACTTCTGAAGAGAAAAA
>NW_007831006.1:0-772 GCF_000696425.1 Galeopterus variegatus
CATATTTATGTGATTCTGCTGGGAAAACATTCAATTGCTCAGAAGGCTTGAAGGATTTCACTGGGAGAAAAATAACAGTGGGACTGAGTGTCGTGTTAATCTGTCCCTTAAAATGGAAAGCTATATTCAATTTCGGAAAATGTCAATCACATCATTTCTTTATTCTACCTATTCAGTGTGGCATGAAGTGCTCACAGTTTGGCAGGAGAGACAGACACTCAGCAAACAGCAGAAATCGTGCCTGCTTTGTTGGACCAAGTGTCCTCAGGATTTGGTGGTGGACAAGTAAGTGGGGGGGAGGCTTCCGTGGTCACCCTACTATGGAGCTATCTTGAAGGAGATCTAGGGATTTGCCTGGGAGAGGTGGGAAGGTAGGGGTGTTAGGAGGAGGAATATTTTTTGTAAGTTCCAAAGGTCACAGCACCGACCCAGGGCAGCCTTACGTATTGGTTCTCTTCAAAGGTGCGATGATGGGAGTATCAGGTGTTCCTCCTGAGGTTCAGCAGGTGAATCAGAGCCCTGTGCTCAGAGCCACAGGTGGGGGGGATCAGAGCTTTTCTTCTGGTCACAATGGCACCCAGTGAACCACAGCTCCTGTTTGCAGGCACAGGGGCCACTTACACAGCTGGAGGTGCTGAGACCAGCTCTCTCTCCTCATCAAGCCCTGTGCCCACCTGGAGGAAGAGCCAGCCCCACGTGGGTCTTGATGAGAGAGGCCCCCAGGGAGCAGATGCCTGGTGGGTCTTTTCTCAACAATTCCCAAGTAAAAGGT
>NW_007831007.1:0-772 GCF_000696425.1 Galeopterus variegatus
TTAATCAAAGTGTTGCTGCAGAGGTTGTAATCCTTCTGTGGACCAATCAAGTGAATTGAATACAGCATTCCATCCGAGGATCATATTCCGTAATTTTAAACACTTTTGCAAATTTCAGTGATGTCCACATTACTGGTTTTCCTTTGGCTCTTCTTTATCTTTTATTCCTCTGTAGATGATGCAACAAATTCTTCCAGTTCCTCATCTGTTAACACTTCTTGATGGCCTTCAATATGTTCTTCCACTTCTTCATCAAGGATGTTGGCAAAGCTTTTTTCACCAAATTGTCTTGCTACATAAGTGATTTTCTAACCTCTCCATCAACCCCCAGGAAGTCTTTAAAATTATTTATAATTTTACTCTGTAAGATTTTCCAGAAGGCATTGACAAATTTTTGTCTTAATTGATTCATTGCATGTTTGATAAATGTTATTGAATCAGCAATAATAAATAATTTCCAGCACTGCATTATGTTCAGATTAGGATTTGCATTGATCACTAATGGAATGCAATCAAATAGCAGGCAGGTATATGTGGCCCTGACAAACTGAATGGTGAACTGGTCAAGGGGCTGAAGCAATGAAGTTATATTTGGAAAAATATAAAAATACAATCTCCACATTTTCATTTTCAAATAAACAGATTCATGATGACCAGATGCATTGCCAACTATTAATATAACTTTAAATTCCAACTCTTCCTCTTCTAAGTTTTTTTTTCTTTTTTTCTTTCTTTTTTTTTTTTTTTTTTTTTTTTTTTTTTTTGGGAAAAA
>NW_007831008.1:0-772 GCF_000696425.1 Galeopterus variegatus
ATGCATAATCTTTTTCCCCACCAGACACCTATCTACAGCATGCTTCCTCAAGCAGTTCTATTGAGTGAAATTACAGACATATGGGGTCTGTCATGACTGGTAATCGGTCCTTAATAGAAGACTCAAAGCACAGACAGACCCTTTAAGCCTCTAGGACCAGTGCTCAGTTAACTTGCCTTTGAAATAGGCCTCTGTTGTCAAAAACAGTTTGTTTGGGGGTGTTTGTGGTGGTGTGCAACATTAGCCACAATTCTTGTAGCTCTCCCCCCCCTCCAAGGGGTGGAGTCTATTTCCTCACATCTTCAATCTGGGATGGCCATGTCATTTGCTTTGATTCACAGAACACTCTGGAATTGGCATGGAGAAAATTATAAAACAAGACCTCGGGAAGACTAGCAGCTTCTTTTGCTGCTTTAGGGACTTCTGCCACCGGCACCATGTGAGGAAGCTCCGGCTAATCTACACGATAATGAGAAACATGTGGCCCACTGTTGCCCCAGTCAGAGCCAGCCAACCCTCAGAAGAAGACCTGCCTAGTTGACTGGCAGCTGACTACAGGTACATGAGTGAATCCAGTCAAGATCAACAGAATTGCTCTGTTAAAGCCAGCCCACAATAGCTAAGCCACAAAATTGTGGGCTAAATATATGGTTGTTGATTTTAGCCATTAAGATTCGAGGTGATTTGTATATAGAAAAAGGTACTGATAGTTGCTTCCTTTTAATAATTTCCTATGAGACCTATGAAGACCAATTAACAGACAGTTATGATA
>NW_007831009.1:0-772 GCF_000696425.1 Galeopterus variegatus
GGCTGAAGGGACCCCCCACAACCCTGGTCTCTTGCCTCCACTCTGGGCCAGCCCCTCCTTAGTATGAACACTGAGCCCCCTGCCTCCCTTGCCTGTCCCAAAGCTCCCACATCTGGACTGTCCCTCCTGCTGATAGAACGCAGGAGACTCCCATGAAAACTGTGGGTGGGTTTGGCTTCAAGTCCCCCCACGTTCCACTTCTGCATCCCTCTTACCTAGCTGCTGGCTGCCCCCCACACTCCCCCATTCCTCACTCCGGCCTCTGCCACCTAATGGTCAAATGGTCCCAAACTCAGACAGTTCCCGCAGTTGTGGTAGGGAGAGGCACATTGGTAAAATAACCACAATTGATCTCAGCGTTCAATTGAAACTGTGAGAATCACCAGGAAGGGCAGGTACATGTACATCTGAGAAGCCTGACAGAGGGATTTGACCTGATTGTGGAGGCCAGCTCACCTGGGAAGGGCCTGGATGATCCACTGTCCACCATGCAGGGACAGTTGATCCTGGGCAGGTAATGAGGCCTGGGGAGGCAAGCCTTAGACTGCAAGAAGGGAGAAAGCCTCTTCCTTCCTTTCCACCTCTGGACTCTGGATAGAGCAGCCAGGCCCTCTAATCTGGAGGTAGCCCTGGAGCAAGGCAGGCATGGACACTTCTGGAATCCCCAAAGGTAGCCTGGCATTTCAGCCTGGGAATCTGAGCAAAACTCCCCTTACTGTAGCAATTAGAAGTTGTTCTCTTTGCACTTGAAGCTTCCAGTAGCCCTGAGCTT
>NW_007831010.1:0-772 GCF_000696425.1 Galeopterus variegatus
AGACAGCCTTTGCTAGAGCAATGCCAAGTGGAAAGGTGGGGTCAGAGTTGCAGCAGAGAAACCCCATCAGCACCATGTCTAGTGGCACCATGAGAGCAGGACCACCACGGAGACCTCAGACCTGTGGAGTGACAGAGTGGAATGACAGCCTGGGATTGCTGAAGTGTGGCCTGCAACCAGGAAAGCTATAGGAGCAGAGCAGCCCAAGGACTTGGGGACCCAACACCCACACCAGAACACAGAGTACGTGGAACATGGACTCGAGGTACATGATTCACCGTCTTTGAGATTTAATGCCTGCCCTGCTGGATTTCAGACTTGCTCAGAACCTTTCTTTTGGCCTATTTCTCCCTTTTGGAAAGGGAGTATGTACCCAATGTTTGTCCCACCACTGTATATTGGAAGGAGATAAGTTGTATTGATTTCACAGATGGGACTTTGAACTTTGGTCTCTCGAGTTGAAACAAGTTAAGAATGTGGGAATGAAATGAATGTATTTGCATGTGAAAAGGACATGAGTTTGGGGGGTCCAGGGGCAGAACATGCCAAATCATATTGATTACAAATGGTGGTCAGGTATATGGTTCTGAGGGCTTTAAAAGAAGAGCACATGAAAGTCTGTCTGTCTCAGCTTTCTCTGCTTCCAGCATCTTGCAATGTGAAACCCCTGGGTCACTGTTGTCACCACCAGATGGACTTTGTACTTCCTAGCCTCAGAAATTATAAGCAATAAATTTCATTTTTTAAATAAATTATCCAGTTCCAAGTATTC
>NW_007831011.1:0-772 GCF_000696425.1 Galeopterus variegatus
CAATTTGAAGCTGGAGTGAGAACCAGCTGTAGGATGGAGTGCAGCACCTCCCTTGGAATCCTTTTTGTTGGATACTGAGAGTGTTCAGAAAAGGTTTCCCTGAGAGGGTGCATGGTGTGCTTGGTGGACACCCAAAGCAGACGCAAGTGTTGCAGTGGAGCATCTTGCTGATACCCTTGGCAGAAGCATCAAAAAAACACCCACGTGTGTAAATTCCAACACATAAAGAGCATAAAAACAAGAAAAACATAATCCAATAGAGAAAAGTCAAGAGAAATTCTTATTTAAAAAAAGAGAAAATCATACACTGTAGAAGAATCATACAATGCAAGAAAAAGAAGAGAAATCAAACATAAAAGAAACAAACAGAAAACATAAATGTTTAATCTTTCTTATTAACAAAGGCTCTCAAATGTGATGAAAAAAATAAAATCACACTCTATTCTATCTGTGGCATAATATTCAAAGTATCAAAAAGGCTAAAAGTCTACAGCTGGGAGTGAGGAAAAAAAGGCCAAAAGCAAAAGAATAAAAATACATATAAACATTCAAACAAAAAGAATACGGTTGAAAATATTAATTTCAAAGTTTAAGACTAAAAGAATTCGAAAGGACAGGAGAGTATCATTTTCTATTTATAAGATATATTTAGCTACAACAGCTTTAATAATAATGGAGCTTTATGGAAACAAGTAGCATAGTATTGACATAAATTATACAAGAATTGTTGGAAACAAAAGGGGTGTCACATAAAGTCAATTTTCTTAGGAAA
>NW_007831012.1:0-772 GCF_000696425.1 Galeopterus variegatus
TCAATGCCCCAGCTTTGGCCCCAGAGCCAGAGCTTCTTGCATTAAATTTCATTGGACCTGCAGTCCACATTCTCTGGTCAAAGTGTGACATGTATTGATTTTGGAATTACAAATAACTTTTAGAGTAGGTGAGTTTGCAAACGTGAAGTCCTCAAATAATGAGGATCAACTATATGTTTGTGTATGTGTGTGTATCTATATGTTTATGTCTATATCTATGTTTATGTATATACCTATATCTGAATCTATGTCTGTATCTATATGCATTTCTATGTTGTATATTCAATGTGTTGGGAAACATATTCTCCTGGATTTTTAACTTTCCTGCATAATTCAGGCTTTTTTAGAAATCTGCCATGCTTAAACAGTATACATGCCTTGGAAGTTAAAGAAAGAGTCCTCCCAAACATAGAGACCCCAGAAACATCCCAAAGTTAATAAAGAACCTTCTCCATCCTATCTTAGGGACAGCTGATTACATTCCAGAATAATGAGCAATCTCTTTCTCTAGAGGAGATAATGGATAGATAATACAGAAGCTCATAAAAATCAGAGATCATTTAAGTTTGGGGTTCCTCTCCTGTGCAAACCTAATACATGTACAGGTAAACATCTGACCTTCATCTGTCAACGCACGGAAATTGGCATTTGGGGAACTTGCTCATGGGTAGTATGCATGTTTTTTAAGCTGTTCAAAGTTTGATATGCGTCAAGTAAAATACTATTTTTAAAACTCGCTTTGGGAAAGGTAAATTAATTTTGGATCTTTATT
>NW_007831013.1:0-772 GCF_000696425.1 Galeopterus variegatus
TGCAATAAGGTGTAATAAGTAACCTCTAATTCAATCTATAATGTAAACTAGAACACTAATATATAAAATCCTAAAGCACAGCTTTCAGAAAATTAACTTCAGTGCCCTTCAAGAATTGTAGGATTTTAATGGAGAAAGAAAAGACCCTGAAATAAACAACCCTCATTTTAGAAATGTGTAATTCAATGCTAGAAAAAGATACAAAATTAGAAAGTGGAACATCTATGATTAAAATTCAGGTATGCTGATCCTTTACTTTTTATATTCCTATGACATTTTTAGTTTAAAACTGTTTTACTAGCTTTGAATTCTTCCATTCTTTCATTAATTCATTATTTTCCTAGCCTCTATGTAGTAGTTAAGAACAAGGACTTTGAAATTAAGCATATTTGAGATTGAATCACAGCCCGTTCTCGCATTTAGATGAGGCCCTGCAGCAGTAGTTAACTTTTCTAAGCTGTGCCATGCTGTTATTAAACTAGAAATACAATACTGACTACCTTACATGTTTGCTTGGGTATTAAATATAATCATGTGTGTGAAGCAATTATCACACTATTTTAAATAAAGGTTGGTTATTTTGTAATTATTATTACCATAAAGTATACAAACTTATGTAACTGATATTATTATTATGTATTACCTGATTGAGCAGACTAGTATTTTTTAATATGCATATCCTTATACAGCTACTTCTGTGTATACGTGGCCATTGTTTCTCTGATTTATTGAGCATCTATCAAATGCCAGTCTATCAGCATGCTGATGAGAT
>NW_007831014.1:0-772 GCF_000696425.1 Galeopterus variegatus
GTTTTTAATTATTTTATCTATTGGGAACTCACATTGTCTCAATTGTGCTACTTTGGATACGGCACTTAACTTCCATCACCCTTAGTTTCAGTACCAGTAGAGGTATTTAGCACATAACCAAAATCTCCTAATGCAAAAGAGATCAGATCAAATGCACACATCACAAAGAAATGATTCAGTTTTGCAATGATGCTAATTACCCTGAATAGATCATCACACATAGTAAGAGTGTATTGAAAAATAATTCTGCACCTAATAAATATGTACAATCAATATGTTTCAATAAAATTTAAAAGAAAAATCTCCTAATGAAGCACAGAGATAGCACTGGATAAATAAAAGCTAATATCTCCCCTATCTGTAAAACACCCAGAAATGTCTTCCCAAACTTCAGCCAGATATGGTTTTCCTCTGATCTCTGGATGATTGTGCATTAGCGAAATCTTGGGGACAAATAAAGAAAAATCTTCTAAACCAAACAATTGAGAAATAGTGAAAACTATATCTTCTTGCCTGGAAAGGAGGGTCAGTGCTGTAAGCAGATACTATTTTTGGTAATGCCTGTATAACTAACGGCTGTTATACAGTCTTGAGTTCTTGATGTTTGTTTGGAATTACAGTGGGCAAGTGATCTCACTTTGAGTGAGAAAAGTGGCAGGCTTAGAATATTCTCAGTATCCAGCCAAACTTAACAAGGTTCGATCTCATCATCCACTGTTGCACAAACATCAACATATAACACTCCGATGAATTTAAATTCTTTATTTTATTT
>NW_007831015.1:0-772 GCF_000696425.1 Galeopterus variegatus
GCCCAGTATCACATAGCAGGTTAGTGCTAGAATAAAGCAAGAATTCATCATTGGAAATGAAACAAAATATTGATATGAATTTGCTGCTGTGGGGTTGGAGGCAATCTGGACATTCAAAAGGACAGTGCATAGACCAGTGGGCTTGAACTAATATGACAGGAGAAAACCCCACACCCACAGTGGAGAGAATCTGTGGTGAAGCTGACACGGAATAGCTGCCCCCACCACATTCTACCAGGCCTTCAGAGACTGCCTGGAGAGAGCCACCCTGTCTGGCTCTCAAGGTGGACAGAAGTCATGCTCAGCCACCTTTTAGCATTTAACTTTCAGACAACATGTTGCTAGACAGAGCTCTCAATGAAGACCAAGTGAAACTCAAACAGGGTGATTGTGCCATAAATTATATAAGGCAGTGGGGTAAATTCATCTCCATAGTTCTAGTTCCAGATACCTCCTCTTAACCACATTATTTTTTATTTTATTAATTCACTAACTTATTTATTTCCTTTTTCATTCATTCATTCATTCATTAGTTGACTCTTATTACTTTTATTCATTATTTTTGGCGGCTGGCTGGTACGGGGATCCAAACCCTTGACCCTGGTATTATAACACCGTGCTCTAATCAACTGAACTAACTGGCCAGCCCCACATTACTTTTACATTCCCAGGTAGACATAGCAAGGATAACTACAATCTTAACATAATCTGTAAAGTTGCCTAATTTTGCTTCACATTGTCAACTAACTGACATTTTTGCACCATAGGTCTT
>NW_007831016.1:0-772 GCF_000696425.1 Galeopterus variegatus
CTGTCACAGTGGAGATTAAGTTTCTAACACATGGAACTTTGGGGGAAACAATTCAATCCATGGCACTCACCAAAAATATCAAGAGGTACATTGATGGGTGGACACCACCTTCCTTGAAGAATTCTGTAGTAACTGTACTCCCTAGACTTGAAAGAGCAAAAGGTAGGAGACGTTGCTAGTAAAGTGACCTCCTGATCTTAGTAAAGAAGATCCCTTGATTACTACAGATTAACTGGACATGGTTACCAAGATAGGGCATGACTTGAAGAACCAGAATGGTTTGAATTTAACTGACCTTTGGAGATAGATAACTGAGTATGCAATGTCTCTTTAAACAAAAGTACACTAAGCTGGCTTGAGTCACCACAATTGAATTAATTGTGTCCTCTCAAACTAAAATGAGAAACAGAACCTCGCCTCTCCTATGGAGAAGTGGCCAGATAACTTGGGGAGGACCCATTACATACTTACATACATATTTCAAATCTTCCTCTGGTCTCACCATAAACCTGAAGTCATTTAGCTCAGTTCCTGACTTTATAATAGGAAGCAGTATATTCAGCAATGGACAGAATCGCTGCATTGCCTCTCTAACTAGTAAAGGCTCTTATGGCAAGAAAGACCATGACGGAGCTACTAGAATTTCCCATTGTCACTCAAAAAACAAATCAAGTCAATACCTAATCCCTGGGGGAAATCAGATTAGTGGCACCATCAAAGTCTTAAAAAATGTGTGTGGGATGACAATCATTAATACACTCATTTATATGGA
>NW_007831017.1:0-772 GCF_000696425.1 Galeopterus variegatus
GAATATTATAATGACCCAATACATATTGCCATACTGATTTTTAATATTCTAGTTAATAAATGTCTCTATCTTGTTTTGTTAGGAGACATTTATTTTTCATGTTGGTATTCCCAATCCTATCAGTGTCTTAGTGTACAGGCAATTAGATCTTCATTGAGTAAATGAATAAAACATCATATTCTAGCCTATGATGCTGCACATAAATTTTCTTTGTTTTGAAATATTGTGATTTAAATTGAAATTTTTAAATTATTTTTATTGAGAAAAATTATTTTGGAGAGTCATAGTAGTTTAGAAATCTACCATTATTTTATTTACAAATCAATTTACAATGTCAGCCACAGAATGTTGATATAGGAGTTTCAAAACAATTTTATTAGTACTAGGTATACCATATAAACACACACACACACACACACACACACACACACACCACACACTCTCTCTCTTAGCCAAGAATAGGTAGAAGGTCAAGAATAGGTCATTTAAACATATAAATGCTGTTATTTTAAGAGCAAGAAAATTGTATCTAGATTTACCTGTAATTTCTTTGATAAAGACAGAGTTCTTACTTGCATTCAACAGAAACAGACTCTGGCTAATTGAAAGAAATGCTTTGAAAGGAAGTTGGACAGCTTACTGAATCACCAGGAAGACTGAAAAAATCAGGTTCAAAGAAATAAGCAGAAAACCTTATAGTCAAAATCTGCCCATGTAAACATCTTGGTGAGAACTCTTTGCTGTGCCCATTGCACCCTTGATGTTGCTGTTG
>NW_007831018.1:0-772 GCF_000696425.1 Galeopterus variegatus
CGCAGCACCACGCGCTCGCCCGGCCGCACCGGCCGCTGGCTGAACACGATGCCGTCCTGGAAGGTGGCGCGCCTGTGCGCCGTGCACCCGCGCGCGTCCAGACGCACCTGCGCGCCCTTGGCCTCGCCATGGAAGCGAAGTGCCACCCGGGGCGCCTCGGCCTCTGTGGGACGGGGATGCAGGGTGTCAGTGCGAGGTGGGCCCGGACCCACCGGCTCCCCAGGGAACCCCGAGCACCCTGGGGACACTTCAACTACCCCCCCCCACTGCCGCCCGCAGCACTCCTGGACCACCTCAACTCCACCAGCGCCACCCCGGAATCACCTTGATCCCACCCCAGGAACCCCCAGAGACCTGCTTAAAGCCAGGTGAGGAACCCACTTTGCCGGGCCTGAGTTCTGCCATGAGCCTCCCCAGACCTCAGTTTCCCTCCCTCAGGAACTGATGTCTGTTCGGGCTCTGCCTACGCTCGATCCTGGTTATGGTTATTATTGCTAATAGAAAGAGCAGATTTCCTTAGGCGTATATATTTATATGTTTATTACATACATCCATTCTCCATGGAGCTAGAAATAACCTGAAAGGAGATGGGCCTACATGCGAACTGCCCGCTGGCAGCTGGCTGTCCTCTCTGCCTGTCTGACTTTCTCATTTTCCCACAGGGAACCTGCGTTACTGGCTGTAGTGGATTGAATTATGTCCCCCCAAAACTCCCTGAAGCTCAAATTGTGTCCCCCAAGTTTTATGTATTAGAAACTTGGCCCCCACTGTG
>NW_007831019.1:0-772 GCF_000696425.1 Galeopterus variegatus
AAGGTGAGAGACAGGGGACAGAGGGCTTCGATTCCTTTCTGTCACCTCTTTCCATCTTCCCCAAAGCAAGATGGAATCTCCAGTTTGTGGACAAACACACCTCCACCTTTAGTTCTTGAATCTTTTTTTTTTTTTAAATTTTCACTCGCCAATACTGCACACATTCCACATGAGACTTAAGAATGTGGGAGAAGGAGCTGCTTTCTTAAGATCCATATTCGATACCTAAAATTGGTCATGATAATAAGAGGAAGGATTTAATTAAAAAATAAGACGCCAAAATCTTATGTATTTTTTTCTTTATTATAAGCAAAATATTTGAGGCTTTTTTTTTTAAGTGGGGAGCAAACTCTATTCTGCAAACTTCTTTTTTTTTTTCCAATGCAGGGATAGACTCTTTTTAAAAAAAATACCTTACACCTAATGTGTTCTTTTCTGGAAGCAGGCAATAAATCACTCTGCTATGGAAAGCCACCATGTCACGGTGCTGCAGAAATATGGCCTCTCAAGGGAAGCTCATTTCTTGCCATAAAAAGAAGTCAAAAGGGACCCTATTGAGCTAAACTTTTATGTGGTGTCTAAGCTACGAAAACACTTGCAATTGTGTTAAACCACTTGTACGATTCATAGTGAACGATAACCTGGGGGGTAGCGTGTTCCCATTCACGCTGCTAGTATGGAAACATTTTTATAACGTCATGATGTGGGGACGATGGGCTGATCCACTTTCAAAGTGACACAAGCACGCTTATTAACACAATGCCATATTAAC
>NW_007831020.1:0-772 GCF_000696425.1 Galeopterus variegatus
AAGAGTGACTCCCAACAGTTTCCACTTCTCTCCGTGTGGTGAAGACAGAGACCTGACCATAACAAGCTTCCTGGCTACCGTTATCAGGGGGATTACAACCATTCCCCAACCCACCACTTGAGCCAGTCTACTAAAGCACATCCCTCCCATCAGAATAAAAAGGATATGACAACATTTATGTTGGTTAACTAGCTGACTAAGTCACTATAGAGCAATTTGTCGATGTATTATGACCACTAGGTATGTACATGGGTACTTCAAAAAGTTCGTGGAAAAATGGAATTAAAAGATAACACGAATCCTTCTGTGAACTTTTTGAAGACCACCCCCCTTAGAAGTTAAGCCTTCTGTCTTCAACTGTATAAAGGAGAAATCGCCCCACGAATAGCACATATCGTAAGGCCAGCACCTAAAGATGGGGTGGGGGAAGTGTGTGAGTGCTTAGATAGACTACTGCTGCTTCACTGCCTGTTTCTTCCAAGCCCTAGGCCAAGCTCCCCTTGTTTGAGCCCTGCTGCCCCACCACCACCTTCCTGCAGACTTCCCTCTGCTAGCCTGTTACCTCTTTCCTCCTCTAACTCTGTCTGCAGATACCCAAATGCCTATCCTATATTTTCAAAAACATCTCCTTTGCAGATCCTAATTAATGATTTCCAGGCCTTCTCTGATATCTTTGAACATATCTTTCTGTGCTGCCATTCCTCTTCTCAGGCTGCTATTCCAAGGTCTTAGAGCAGTCATTCTGCAATGAGTCAGAACATATCCACCCACC
>NW_007831021.1:0-772 GCF_000696425.1 Galeopterus variegatus
GGAACCATGTCTCTGTACATGTTCAGCTTACTTTCTCTGAGAGAACTTGTAAAATAAAATAAAATAGAAAAATAGAACGATTTTCAGTTAGTTTAATCAGTTTTGAACTAGTTTTATATGGTTTCAATTAGATTTCTGTAGCTGTTCCAATGAACAAAGGTTAAAGAAATGTCTGACCATATTTGTGTGGTGGATGCTTTTATCAGGACTGATGATATAGGGATGAAGTCAGACTATTGGAAGACTAGACAAAGGGTCTGACCTATGTGGTAGTCAAATCCCAGGGATTTCTCTTTACTGTGGTTGGAGAAATTTCCTCCCCAGTCTTTATTTGGAAATGCCTCTTCTATTTGCATAACAATTTCTGAGGCTGTACTATATAATGTGAATACTTCAGCTTAGTATGGAATTTCAATCAGTCTGATAATACTTTTTAAAAATTCTTTTCATCAGTTCATACCCTAATTCTGAGAAGATAAATAAGAGATATGTCATCAATATCACCTATCCTTGTTGAAGGTATTGATGAGGGAGGGGGATGGCAGTGCACAGTGAAGTCATGAAGTATCTTAGGAATTAAAAGTCTGACAAATTGGAGTGTGTGGTTAGCCAAATCTGTATTAGAATCCAATCTATAGGGGCTGGCCCGTGGCTCCCTTTGGAGAGGGTGGCTCCCTTTGGAGAGGGTGGCTCCCTTTGGAGAGGGTGGCACTGACAACACCAAGTCAAGGGTTAAGATCCCCTTACTCGTCATCTTTAAAAAAAAAAAAAA
>NW_007831022.1:0-772 GCF_000696425.1 Galeopterus variegatus
GTTCTTCTCCTGAATTTTGTGAAAATTGTGTTATTTGTCAACCTTTAAATAAAAAAAAAAACTAAGTAAAATGTACATAAAGGTAAAATGAGCCCTTCTTAAATTGCACATTCTAAATGTACACTTTGATGGGCTTTGACAGATACATATGCCTGAGAAACCACTACCACAATTAAGATAAACGTGGAGCGCATCCACCCCTCAAAAGTCCCCTCTCCCTCCTTTGTAGTCAATCCCCACCCAACTCTAGCAACTGTAGATCTGTATTCTTTCACAATAGATTCAATTTCCCTTTTCAGACTTTTATATAAATCAAAGAATGATTTACATATTTGCTCTTTTTTGTCTGGCTTCTTTTGTTCAGCACAAGGTTTTTGAGATTCATAGACATTGTTACATGTATCTGTAGTTCCTTCCTTTTTATTGCTGAGTAACTACCTAGGAATGAAGTGGCTGCGTTGTATGGTAAGTATTATTGTATGCTTTTGTTTATGTTTTTGTCTAAAAAACTGCCAAACTATTTCATTGTGTTTTTTTTTTAATTTGCATTTTTCTATTGATATCTTTTTGTGTGTTTTTTGGTCATTCATATATCTTCTTTTGAGATATGCCTGTTTAAATCTTTTGTCCATCTTGGTTTGCATCCCTTCCAACTTTTGAGTTGTAAGAGTTTTTATATATTCTGCACACAAGTCCATAGTCAGATAATGTACAATTTCTTGACTTACTACATATAACTAAGAATATTAGATTCACTTTTATGATATCACTA
>NW_007831023.1:0-772 GCF_000696425.1 Galeopterus variegatus
TGTGCTTTCCCTAAATACCAGATAGCAGTTGATGTTTGAGCCTATAGGGAATCCCCGTTTTAATTTTTTTAGAGTAATGGGTACCTCATGATATGCCTACTTAAGATGAATCTGCTAATATACAGTGAAAAGTAAAAAATAAAATAATATTTAATTTTAAATTAGCACTATTTAGAATATAATTATAATCATACGTACAATCTTGGAATAAACAACACGTAAAACAATTTGTTTTAAATGCATAATTTTGATATAATTTTATAAAATTTATGGTATACCACAAAATGACCTCACTTTGCAACTAACATTTGTGCAATAACTAAAAAGGTATTTATCTAAAAATATTTCAGGGTTTTATAAGTTTTCCCAAGGGCCTTTCTGAACTCATATTTAAATCATACGCCTTTGAAGCATCTAACATTTCACTGTTGTTGTCAATTTTTCTTTAGGAAGATAACTTTTTAGTTTGGTAACTGCTCTAACTGCCAGACATTCCCATGTTAATGAATGGCTTTGCAAGATATTAGAACAATTCTTCAATATCACTCTCATCTACCTCATGAAATCTGTGACATTTTGCCAGATTTTCAGTGTCACTTTGCAACCCCTTTGGTCTGTATTTGAGTAACACTGCCATATTTCAAAACTAAAAGTCAGTGAGAGATCTAAAAGCACTCAGGCAATAAACAGCATCATCCAAGGACAGGATATAATTGAATGGAGACAGATTTTGTAAGTTGACATTTATTTAATAAACTCGTTCATATTATAA
>NW_007831024.1:0-772 GCF_000696425.1 Galeopterus variegatus
CCTCCATTTGGGACCTCTGTAAGGGGACAGTCCAGATCCAGAACTCCCTGCAGGACCAGCTCAGGTCTCAGCGGCAGCTGCATTGCAGATCAGCTTCTCCCTCTGGCCAGTCCTGCCACCCTCACTGCCTTTCAGGAATATCTCCACATGGACCACAGATAAGGCCCCAGCTCCTCACCTCGGTCCATAACACCCTGCATGATCTGGCCCCTGCTGACGCCTCAGCTTCAGCTACTCACAGGCTTGAGTCTCCAGCCCACATGAGTCACTTTCAATCCCCAAATGTCCCAGACCTTTGGCCTCCAAGCTTTTGCCCATGCTTGTCCTGCTACTTGGAATGTCCTTCGTCTCCTGGCTAACTCCTCCTCACTTTTAGGACTCAACTCAAATGTCAAATCTTCCTGGAAGCCTTCCCGGACCTCCCTTACCGACGCTCTGAGCTCCCACGCTCCCTGGGCCCACTGCTTTGCAGGTCTCACCAAGGTCTTCAGAGTCTCTGAGATCAGGACTGTGTCTTATTTCTTCTTGAATCCTCAGACACAGCATCTTGCCCAGAGTGGATGCTCATTGAGTGTTTGTTGATTGACTGTGAACTCAGCCATTACCCCCACTTACAGAGGAGGAAAGTGAAGTTGAGAGGAGAGTGAGACCTGGGAAACTGAGCCCCATCCTGGAGACTCGTTTTCTCAAGCAAAGACATCCTAGTGGCTTCCCAAATTCCAACAGGCCAGGAACGTGGGTGGAACCATCAACAGCTGCTTGATATCTGAGC
>NW_007831025.1:0-772 GCF_000696425.1 Galeopterus variegatus
GGAGGCTCCTGAAATGTGCTTCATGGAACATATGAGAGACCTAGGGAATAGAGCTGTTTTGTAGTATACTAACATTACATGCTAAAGAAAAAATTTTCCTTGATCGACCAAACAATCAAATGGTAAAAGAAAAATTTAACATTATGTTTCACGATCTTTGCAAAAACAGAAAAATTCACCATCCCTTTCTCAAAGAATAGGTGAGAGAAATTCATTTAAGAGTAATCATTAGCTTGCTAATGACCATCTCCAGCCATTGAAAAACAACTTGAGAATAACTTTATCAAAGCTCAGCAAGACAGCAGCACAGAACAGGGAGAGATGAACTTGCAGACTCACCAATCACAGCAATTTTTTTTTTTTTTTGCAGAGTATGCTCTACTGAAAAATAGGTATTGTAGAATTAGGTTTCTTTGAAGATTAGAAAACTTCACAGAAATTATATTAAGAAGAAAAAGTTTCTGAGTGAGCAGAGATATTTGAGGATGTTAAAAGTATGTCTCTGAGAGGTTATGTAAAAACTAATGTCAGGCATTCTCCTCCCACGAGTCCACAAATCACAAACTCAAGATTACTGTGCTTGCTCACCCACTATCTGCTCTTGAAACCCTGATGCTGTAGAGGGTCACAGCCTAATCTTCTCACTAGAATTCCTAGTGTAAGATTATTGGGGAAAATTTAACAGATACAAACCAAAATGTGGTATGTTTCATGTATTTATGTAATAAAATATTCTGGAGGTTGCATATAAGTAGCAAAGGTTTCACATCCC
>NW_007831026.1:0-772 GCF_000696425.1 Galeopterus variegatus
AATTGGATCACATGATTGTAGAGGCTGAGAAGTCCCAGTCTCCATCTGCAAGCTGGAGAACAAGGAAAGCTGGTGGTGTAATTGAGTCTGAGTCCAAAGGGTCAAGAGCTGGGAGGCTGCTAGTGTTAATCCCGGAGGCTGAAGGATAGAGAACCCAGAGCTCTGATGTCCAGGGCAGGGGAAGATGGGATCAAGAGAGATCAGGAGAGAGAGGCCCTTCACCCTTCCTCTGCTTCTGTGTTCTATTTGGGCTCTCAGTGGGCTGGATGGTGCCCACCCACATGGTGAGAGTGATCTTTACTCAGTCCACTCATTCAAATGCTGATCTCCTCCAGAAACACCCTCACAGACATACCCAGAAACAATACGTTACCAGATATCTGGGCATCCCTTAGCTCAGTCAAGTTGGCACATAAAATTAACCATCGCAAGGAGAAACGATTGAGGGTAGTTGGGTGCTGGCCTTCAGGAACCAGCTGACCTGCCTGCAATACACCTCAGCCTGTCCACGCTGACATATCCATCTGTTTGCAGCAGCAGAAGTATTTTCTAGAATGGCTGCTCTGTTGCCTCACCAGGCATATAGGCTGCCACACCCAGAGAGATCAATTTTCAAGAATCTGAATGTTTGACACTATTGACGGGTCGCCATTTGCCGTGAAGTTTTCACTGCACTCCAAACTCCTCATGTCTCCTTGCAAATGGCTTTTTAAAGGGAAGAATTTTCTACTGGGGGGGAGAGGGTGGTGAGTTTTGTTGCCCTGAGCTTGTG
>NW_007831027.1:0-772 GCF_000696425.1 Galeopterus variegatus
TGTCATTCATTTCAAGGGCTTCTTGTTCTATAGGGTCTAGAGTTTGAGATTTATTAACTTTAGGTAGTGTACTTTCTTGGCTTTTTGCATTTCTGGAATCTCTTTTTGGGTGTTTGTTCATTTTGGCAGGGATTTTCACTCGGATCTTGGACCTCTGCAGAAAGTCTGCTATACCCTACCAGTCCTGTAAGGTGTGTGTGTTCTGCACCTCGCTATCGGGGCGTTTTCACTCTGTGTGAACACTAGGTGGGGTTATTGAGCCTTGCAAAGGGTTCCCGCAGGGTGTGAAATTATTGTTATTTATTTATTTTTCCGAGACTCCGCCTCCTTTTGCCAGACCCCTCCCCACTCTGTGTGCTCAGAACAGGCCTGAGGCGTGTCTTCTACAAACCTTGTCTTTCATCTGAGACATCAAAGCTGTGCCCTGCCCCACCCTGCCCAGAAGGTGTCCAATCTCTCCAACTGCCGGGTGTGTGCTCCTCAGGGGACGGTTCCTCAGCACACAATTCCTCTTTGACTCCCCCCAGCACAGGTCGGCCCTCCGGGAGAGCTCTCTGGTAGCTTCAATGTAGCTCCAGAGCACTCCGGGCTCCCCTCTCCCAACCAGAAATCAGTTAGGGGTTCTTCCATACTGCGGCCCACAGAGATGGTATCTGCCTCCCGGAAACAGGGAGTTTACCTGGGGCTGACACCCAGGGTGTGGTGGAGAGGCGATCTGGGCGGGCTCCTCTTCCCTGCCCTCCTGACGCTGGCCGGGGGCTCCCCACGCTAC
>NW_007831028.1:0-772 GCF_000696425.1 Galeopterus variegatus
ATTGCTTACAGTTTCAGAGGCTGGGAAGTCCACAGTCCAGGGAACACATCTGGTGAGGTGATTCTACAGCAGTGCATGGTGAGAGTCTTGTCCTGGTGGTGACTATAGTGACTCATGGTACCACATGGCGAATGTGGCAAAACAAAGAGAGAGAGAGAGCACCCTCCTCATGCACTCTCCTTTTAAAGCCCTCAAAACCATGTCAACGACCACCATTAAACCATTCACCATGGCAGGATCCTCACAATCCAATTACTTTTTCAAGGCCCCACCTTTCAATGGCCATAAAAGGATTTTCCCCCCTCATTACACTGTCACAGTGGGGACTAAGATTTGGGGGGACATCAATCCACAGCAGGGACTCCACCTCATGGGAAGATTAATTAGGTTCTCTGTGTTTCAAGTTTCCTTTACTCTAATGTTAATTGTCTTAGTTTGGCTCCCCCGGAAACAGACCCTGGAACAGAGATCTCAGAGTGAGTGGCTTTATTTTGGGAGGGATTGAATGCTGGCAGAAATGTGGGGCAGTGATAGGAATGTGGAAGGTAGCCAGAAAAGCCTCTTTACTAATCCACTGCTGCTGAGTAACTGGAGCTCACCCATGGGAGGCAGAGGGAAAGGTATAAAGTACACGCCTCAGCCTCGGCCCAGCCAGGAGAAATGGAAGTGTGTGCAGCGTGGGGGAGGCACTGGTGGACTGGCCATGGCGGGCTATGAAGAGGAATGTATGCATCACTGTGCGGACGATACCTTGAGTGAGCAGGACCCAGCA
>NW_007831029.1:0-772 GCF_000696425.1 Galeopterus variegatus
GTCTATTCTACCTAAAGTGATCTACAAATTCAAACAATCCTTATCAAAATTTCAAGGCTTTTTTCACAGAAATAGAAAAAACAATCTTAAAATTTATATGGAATGACAAAATCCCCTGAATAGTTATAACAATCTTGAGAAAGAAGACAAAGCTGGAGGCATCACAATTCCTGATTTCAAATTATAGTACAAAGCAATAGTAATCAAAACAGTATGGTGCTGGCATAAGAACTGATGTATAGGCCAATAGAAAATTATTAAAACATCAGAATAAATGTTCACAAATATGGTCAATTAATCTATAACAAAGTAACCAAGAATACACAATGGGGAAAGAATAGGCTTTTCAATAAATGGTGTTGAAAAAATTGGATATTCACATGCAAAAAAGAAAAAAAACATATCTCATACTATATGCAAAAATCAACTCAAAATGGATTAAAGACTTGAATGTAAGACCTAAAACTATCCTTATTTTACACCATACACAAAAATCAACTCAAAAAGGATTAAAGATTTAACTATAAGACTGAAGGTGTAAAGCCCCTAGAAGAAAAGGTAGAGAAAAAGCTTCACAACATTGGTCTTGGCAATGATTTTTTTTAATATGATAACAAAAGCAAGAGCAAAAATAAATAAGTGGGACTAACTCAAGGAAAAAACTGTCTGCACAGCAAAGGAAACAGTCAACAAAAAGAAAAGTCAACATATATGATGGAAGAAAATATTTAAAAACCATATATCTGATATGAAGCCAATATCTAAAATAATA
>NW_007831030.1:0-772 GCF_000696425.1 Galeopterus variegatus
AAAAATAAATAAAACAGTTATTATAACCATATTCCATGTTTTGAAAAGTTAAGTAGAGACATGAAAAGTATCAAAAAGACCCATCTCAAACTTCTAGAGATGAAAACAACAGCTCATGAAATGAGAAACACACTGAAAGAGTTTAATGTCAGATTAAACATTGCAAAAGAAAATCTTAGTGAACCTGAAAATATAGCAATAAAAAAAATACAAAGTTAGCTAGAAAAGAGGATCTTGAATGTTATCACCCCAAAGAAATTATAAATGTTTAGTGGATGGATATCCTAGGTACCCTGATTTGATAATTATACAATGTATAAATGTATTGAAACATCACACTGTACCCCATAAATATGTACAATTTTTAAGAATCAATAGTAAAAGTGAAACACAAGAAAAAGAAGGAAAAAAGAACATTGGGGAACTTTGGGACAATCTCAAGCTTTCTCATGTACCTGTTGTTTTAGTTTCCAAAGGAAAATGAAAGAGTAGAGAAAGAAGAAAATATTGGAAGAAATAATGACTGAAAATGTTTCAAATACAATATAAACTGTAAAACCACAAACCATGATGATCAATGAAAACCAAGCACAAGAGATATTGAAAAAATAAATAAAATTACACCAAGGCACATTGCACATGGTCATCATTTTTCTCAAAACCATTAATTTTCTCAAAACCAGTAACAACATTACAATCATGAAAACAGATAAAGAAAAATAATGTTATGTACAGCTAAATGAATATAAGAATGACAGCAGGATTTTTTTTT
>NW_007831031.1:0-772 GCF_000696425.1 Galeopterus variegatus
AATGCAGTCTTTTTTTATATTATGAACTGAAGAAAAATGGGTGCTCTCTAAAGATTTTTTAAGATTAGAAAACCAAAGAAATCAGGAGACAAATTAGGACTGTCAGACAGATAACTAATGATTTCCCATCAAAACTCTCTCAAAATTGATGAGAGGAATGAACAGAAGCATTTTCATGATGGAGAAGAACTCTATGGTGACATTTTCACAGGCATTGTTCTGCTAAAGCTTTGGCCAACTTTCTCAAAACACTCTCATAATAAGCACAGGTTATCTTTCTTTGGCCCTTCAGGAGGTCAACAAACAAAATGCACTGAGCATCCCAAAAGACCGTTGCCATGACCTTTACTCTTTATACATCTGCTTTTGCTGTGATAGGACTTTTGACACCTCTTGCTAGTCATGGCTTTGATTGTGCTGTGTCTTCAGAATATTAGTGGCAAAGTCATGTTCCATCTCCTGTTACAATTCTTTGAAAAAATGATTCAGAGTCTTGATCCCACTTTTTTAAAACTTCCATGGAAAGCTCTGCTCCTGTCTGCAGCTGATCTGGTCACTACATTTTTGGCACCTCTTGAGCAGAAACTTTGCTCAACTAATTTTTTTGTCCCTTCTTTAAATAAGTTATCCCCTTGCAGACTGCTGATTTTTCTGTTTATGAGGCATTGTCCCCATAAACATTTCATAAAGCCTTGATAATTACATCATTCTTCCAACCAACTTTACCAAAATTTGACATTTCTTCTTGCTTTGATTTTAGCAGAATTCATGT
>NW_007831032.1:0-772 GCF_000696425.1 Galeopterus variegatus
AAAAGTGGCAGGAATTCAGATTGCCAGAGTTGATGGCCAGTGAAATCTTTTTCCTAATAAAAAGAAGTTAGGTAACAAGAACTTATCAAAGATAATTAAGACATAAATGCTTGACCTACAGCTCCTGAAATGTACCAAATTAAAAAACCTTATCATTATAAATTATAACTTCACCCTTCTCTGCAATCTCCATATCAGTTCTAATTTTCATGTTCAAATCGAATAGACCTGTCTGCCTCAGAAAGGATCTTTCTCAGGGTGTGTGCCCCATGACCAAGGCTGCTCTCCCTCCACAGTGTGCCCATAACTCTGCCTTCTACTGCTCTCTGAATAAACCTACTGCTCTGGCCAGACTGGCCCATTCTTCATCTCCCTAGAAAAACACTTCATGCCTTTCTAAGCAATTACAGATTCTAACAGCTGGAATATTTTTTCCCCTCTATGCCTATTTACGTTCTACCCTAACAAACTCTGTATCCTTCCCTATAACAAGAAACTGAAGTTAACTTACTTTCTTCTGAACCCTATATATTGACCTTATATTATGCTGCACTGCATTACAGTGACTGGTGTAAGGTCTCATCTTTATTAGATCATAACTCCTGCAGCACAGGGGTTAATTTATGTAGCATGGCATACCAATTATACCTAGCACAATGTCTTCAGCACTAAAATTCCAAGTGTTGTGCTTCTTTAAAAAATCACCTACAGCGATTACTTATCTTTTATAAATTTCATGTCAGTTGGTTTCTAGAAGTACAAGGCTTAGTGA
>NW_007831033.1:0-772 GCF_000696425.1 Galeopterus variegatus
TATAAAGAGATCACACTACTCCATCCTTTCTTCCTTATACAATCATCGTGAGAGTAACATGAGTCAAAAGTATGAACGTGATAAACTGTAAATCTCTATAGTTTTGACACCCCATTATTTCTCTGTCTTGAAAACTACACAATTCTTTCCTCATTAGGACTTGGATTTACTTTTCTAAAATAAATACAAACAAGGATTCACCTCTCAGGAAATTACTGGTTCTATGGCTGCAACTCCTTAAAGAAGAATCTCAACATATCATTTTAGGAAATAGACAGTTATTTGTCACAAAACATCAGACATATACTTACATTTCTGCATGCAGAATGTAGTGCTTCAATATTCAATCAATAACATCATCCACAAACGTTAACCCCTCACAGATACACAACAGGGTTCTTTCAGCATGGCTGAAAAGGAAAGAACACAGTGGCCCTCAAATTGTAGACAGTGCACTGTAAGGTCACTGAGGAAGGAGACACTAGCCGGGCAAATGATGGAAAAAAGATTTTATTAGCAAGTGGCAAGCAGACCTGCCGGCTGAGCCAAAAAATGGCGTCAGCACCGAGGCACTTGGGTATCTTCTTTTATAGGGTTAAGATCAGCATCTGGCCTAACCAAGGAAAACGGTTACAGTGTTCCACTCCAGGTACAGCCTGCTCATCCTGCTCCTGGGAGCAGAGACTTCGAGAAGCAGAAAATTAGAGAAATGAAACTGAAGGACAGGGACTTTCTAAAGGTCGGGCTCTCAGTTCCAGGGACCTAACACACA
>NW_007831034.1:0-772 GCF_000696425.1 Galeopterus variegatus
GATCATCTAGGTGACAAGTCAACAGAGAAACACAGGATTTAAACTACACTTTAGATCAATTTGACCCAGCAGATATCTACAGAACATTTCATCCAACAACAACAGAATATACATTCTTCTCATCAGTACATGAAATAGTCTCCAGGAAAGACCACATGTTAAGTCACAAATCAAGTCCCAACAAATTTTTTAAAAATTGAAAACATTTTAAGTATCCTTTCATACCACAGCAGATTAAAACTAGAAATCAATAACAAACGAAACTCTGGAAACTATACAAATTTGCGAAACTCTGGAAACAATACAAATATGTGGCATTAAAAAAACCTGCTCCTGAATGACCTATGGGTCTAAGAAGAAACTAATGACAAAAAGACACATCATACCCAAACCTGTGGGATACTGCACAAGCAGTACTAAGGGTGAAATTCATTGAAATAAATGTTTACATCAAAATGAAAGAAAGATTTCAAATAAACAACCTAATGCTATACCTCAAAGAACTAGGAATACAAGAACAATCTAACCCTGAAATTGGTAGATGAAAAGAATTAGGGTCAAAGCCAAAATGAAATAGAGACCCAAAAACCATTACAAAAGATCAATGAAACAAAAGGTTATGATTTTGAGAAGATAAGCAAAATAGACAAACCATTGCTAGGCTAACTAAAAAAAGAAGAGAGAAGAACTCATAACAAAAATCAGAAATGAAAAAGGAGACACTACAACCAGTATCACAGAAATACCATTAGAGACTATTATACACTACTAT
>NW_007831035.1:0-772 GCF_000696425.1 Galeopterus variegatus
ACCACACACTACACTACCTCTTGTTAAAAAAGAAAGAACCGAAGATTTAAATACACAAACACAAATGAAAATTTTACGTAAAAAGAAAATTTTCCTTTATTAGGATGTTCACTTTTATGCTCTACACAACAAATTAATTCCCCTCCCCTCCCTTTTTATCAGATTAAAGTGAACAAAAATATATAAAGGGGTTACTCACTGCAGCATTACTTAAAATAGCATAAAACTGGAAATAAACCAAATATCTATCAGCAAGGAATTAGGCATATAAGTTATGGTATAGCCACATGCTGTACCACCACACAACTGCCCAAAGAACACATGTATGCACAAAGATCTCCAAGCAGAACAAAATGGAAACAGCAAGTGGCCAGACAGACATTAGGCATAATCCCACTGGTATAAAAAGTAAATAACATGTGCTGGAGCAGTATATATCAGACTGTGAACAAGCATTCATCTCAGGGATAGGATTTTATATCTCTGCAATGTTTCTAATTTTTATCTTAGGCATGTATTACATCTGTAATCAGAAAAGCAAAAGCTCAAGAAGAACAAGAAAACAGGAATTTAGAAAATGCAGGAAGCAAAACAGTTTCTAAGGAATAATAACCATCTACGTTTGGCTGTAGTATAGGCATCAAAATTCGGTTTTATTAAGATTTACTAAGTGAAAAAGTCAAAGGGTAACAAAGATAATGTTCTAAGTTTTTTATGCCACCTACTACAATGTTACCTTCAAATGTAATCTTAGCATATTAAATTTTTTTTT
>NW_007831036.1:0-772 GCF_000696425.1 Galeopterus variegatus
CTGTCTCTCAGATTATACCAATCAGACAAATATTGAAAACATTTACATACCCAAAGAGTAGGCTTAGAAGACTGAAAAGAAAAAAAAAAAAACATATTGCTACAAAGCCACAAAGATTGGAACAGAAAATAAATAATGCAGTTTTAGCTTCAATATGTAAAGAGTTTGGAAACTGAACACTCCATCTTTACCATAGATAAAAGCTAGACAAATTGAAAATCAGCAACTTACTTGGATCCTTGAGAAAATCAAACTTGCAGAGCGAATCCACACCCCAAAGCCTAGACAGACAGACAGATCCATCCCTGGATCTGCTTACCTAGAGCAGAAGGGAGTGGACACAATAAGTGATAAGACTACTTACTTCACTAGTAAATTTCTTGAATGCCTATGGACGGACAGGTTTGATAGCTTGAAACTCCTAGGGTCACAATCATAGGAGTGGTCCACACAATTTCTTAGCTTTTCTTTTAAGGAACCCACCAGGTTCTCACAGTGAATATCTGAGAAAAATCTCATGCTGGACCTGGCAGGGACAGGGGAAGAAAAACCACTGTGAAACTCTCCAAGATCTTTCTCCAAAGCAAAGGCCTACTCTGCAGGGGAAAATACTTAGAGCATAATATGGAAATCTTGTCTGATCTGGGATCCTGAGAGAACAATTTCTCTCATGCCCTCTCCAGTTTACTTGTGTCACCTAAGAAAAACAACAAAAACAACAAAATCCTAGACGACAGGGGACAAAATGTGAAGGAAATATATTGGGACTGCT
>NW_007831037.1:0-772 GCF_000696425.1 Galeopterus variegatus
AGCTGCGTGGCGCCACTGTCTTTCTCTCAGCACCAACACAGGAAAGGTTTTTCAGTGTTGCGTTTGGAAGAAGTGACTTTTCTCTCTCGTGGCATCTGAATTCAATTTACAGTCTTCTCCTTCAACTGACTACGAGTAAATGAAAGCCTCACTGAACAGCTGAGCTGCAGTATTGTTTTTGGAACTCATGGGCACCAGTAGAAGGAAGGGGAGACCCATCCACTTCTCTCTCTCTGCTAATCTGCAGCAGCAGATTTCAGAGTCATTCAGACAAAAACCTCCAGATTGGTCGATGTCCTAATTTAGGAACCAGGAATCATATGAAGGGGGTTCGTGTTGAGGTTATTGACTTTTATAAACCACAAAACAGGACTCGCCTGTTTCTTCCCTGCTCCCTTTTGATTCTCGCCTGGTCTACGTAGAGTGAAATACTTTTCACTAGCGTTACGTGACTTTGTTAGGAATGTTTTTGTCTGCAAACTGAATTAACTGGAGCCAGGCACCTAAACCCTCCACATCGTCCCAAAGCCTCTGCCACACCCTGGGCACTGACGCTCTGCAGAAGGACGAGCCGCCATCCTGCCTGCTAGCTGACCAGCGCTCTGCTGGCCGTGCCCCCCTGCCCCTGCCCCATCCTCCGGTCCTGTGGGCCACGTGCTAACAGTGCTGCCCCACCCCCGCCCCTTCTTCCAACCTGCAACTTGTACCCACTCTGGCCCTGGCCCGCTCTAATAAATTCATGTCCACAGGAAAAAAATAAAATAAAATAAAA
>NW_007831038.1:0-772 GCF_000696425.1 Galeopterus variegatus
ATCAATGGCTTAATAAGGAGAAAATGGACAGAAATAAGAAAAATGAAATACAGGCAGGAAATGCACTCAGCCAAAAGAAATGATGTAATGAAAAGAAAGCAGAATTGAAAGCAATAATCAAAACCTCTTCCATAACAAATGTAAGGGTTGAAATGATAGGGGATGAGTTTTCAGTAATTTTTGCTTGAGCAGGAAAATAGTGTGTCTCTATAGAACAGCATGTTTAGTGCATGCAGAGGTGGGGAAAAAAACGTTCACAATTAATGAGCTCCAGCAGGGGGCAAAAGCAGTAAAAAGAAGTTTGATTTTTTCCTATGGTTGCAAATTAAGAGTAGCTCAAAATCCATTCTCTAAAGCTTGTGTTGGGTGCTCCCAGCTCCCCACCTTCTCTTCTTCCCTACCCAGGTTCCCAGAGCTCCTGTAAATTCTCTTCTCTCTCCACTTACAAAATCTCATTTCAAATCACACTTCTCTTGGTGCCCTGCAGCCGAGGAAAAGCTCTTCACTTAACAGTCTATTAGCAACACCGACTGCTTTTAGGAGCACATTGGCCACAATGAGTTAGGAGGAAATCTTACCCAAAAAATACATATAATTTTTAAAATTCTGTTTGCATTTATATACATCAACATAAAAATGAGCCCTAAAAAAGGATAAGTGATGGCAACCCTATAATGAAAACTCTTCTATGTCATTTATAATTCTTGTATGAATAAAGTTACAAGATGTAGCAAATAAAAATACAGCATGACCAGGCACAAATAAACTAGTA
>NW_007831039.1:0-772 GCF_000696425.1 Galeopterus variegatus
TTTTTAATCTTTTCTTTTTTTTTTTTTTTTTCTTCTTCTTTTTTGGTACCACACTCATATTTCTCAGTATGAGCCTAGAAAAGATAAGGAGCATGACTTTTACTTATTATTTAAATTCTAGTTTAGATATTCTCTATTCTACATATTCTAAGATTGATACAAATGATGATTAGTGTTCTCCATCATGGGTTTTATAAAACCAGTGGTCTATTGAATATTGATAGGTGTTTTTTGAAAAACGTCTGTATAATTAAATGTATTTTGGAAATGCTGGGTTAAACATGCTCTTTAAGTGCAGAATTCTCAGAGCCTTTAATATGTGAGAGTACTTCAAAAAGTCCTGGAAAATAGAATTAAAAGATAATATGAATCTTTCCATGAACTTTTTGAAGTACCTTCATATTTATGTATATGAATAGCCTAGTGAAAGCTGAGGTTTGCAGTGTTTCTCAAACCAACTTGACCATGGAGCCCATTCTTTCACAAAGCCTCACATAAGGCTAGTGTTGTGCAGAAGAACTTAGGAAAATGCTGAATATAGAAGCTCCACACTCACCTTGTTTCAAGTCTTCTGATAAGTGCCAATCCTCTGTTATGGCAAAAACTGTTGCTATGTGAAGAGTAAATATAGACACCATTTTTTGTCAAGTTGAGGACTGAAAAATATACTTTGGTTATAAAGGAGATGTTTAAAGAATTGACTGATTTCTAAAACTATAAGGCAAAAGGGAAAATATTGAATAAAATTCAAACTAAAATTTGTATTTTAGTT
>NW_007831040.1:0-772 GCF_000696425.1 Galeopterus variegatus
TATTTGACAGCTATAAACAATTTTAATTATTACACCACATGAAATATAATTTTTATTGATTGCATCTGTCATAATTAATGGCATAATTAGAGTGTTTTACTTTGTGCAATTGGTACACAGAATGGAGATTTATTAAGGACTTACTGTCACAGTAACTTTCCAGTAGCAGCATTTAGAAATTTCAATCTTAAATTCAATTCACTTCTCACTTGGCAATTTGAATTAATTCTGATCAAGGACTCTAGCAATGAAATGAATTCTTACTTGTAAAGTAAGCATATTGTAAAGATTATTTTGAGTCTGTCAGTTTGGGCATGTTCACTATAGTTTAAAGTGAACTTCAAAAACTTGTAAAGTCATCAGCGGTATAATGATATACTTAGATAGCGACAAGTAAAATATAAGACAATTTGGAACATATAATTAATAGATAGACTGCATAGCTTGATTCCGTATATGATTGCCCCCTCTATGAAATATGCTCCTATTAATTGATACAATAATCTATAACGAAGAATAAAGCAAAACTCGGTGGCCTCATGATACCCTAAATGGCTAAATAATTATTTCAACATAAATTACAGTTGAATCTTAATCATAAATAACAGTGGTCTTATCAATACACTAACAAAAATGAAGGTGGTTTATAAAGGTGATAGAATTTGACTGGTGCAATATCACTTATTCCAGCCCTTTGAGAAAGAGTTGCTTTTATACTGTGTATTGTCAGCATCCACTTAAATATATTTCTTAATTTTATACATCACATACT
>NW_007831041.1:0-772 GCF_000696425.1 Galeopterus variegatus
TCAAAAAGTTAATACAGAGTTACCATTTGACCCAGCAATTCCACACCTAGGATATCTGTCTTAGTCTGTTCAGGCTGCTATAACAAATAGTCATAAACTGGGAAGTTTATAGAAAACAGAAATTTATTTTCTCACAGTTCTGGAGGCTGGGAAGTTCAAGATCAAGGTGCTGACAAATTCGGTGTCTGGTGAGGGCCCATTTCATGGTTCATAGACAGCTGTCTTTGCATTGGAACCTCACATGGTGGAAGGGAAAAGGCAGCTCTCTGGGACCTCTTTTATAAGGGAACTACGTAATGACATTTTGGTCAATGACGGACCATTCCTATGACAGTGGCTGGAGCAATAGACTAGATGTGTAGTGGGCTATACCATCCAGGTTTGTGTAAGTACACTCTATGATGTTTGTGTAGAAACGAAGTCACCTAACAATGCATTCCTCAAAACAAGTCCCCGTCATTAAGCAATGCATGACTGTAATCCCATTCATGAGGGCTCTGTTCTCATGACCTAATCACCTCCCAAAGACCCCACTGCTTAATACCATCACTGATGATTATGAACTTATGAACTTCAGGGGAACCAAAAATTCAGACCCTAGCAATATCCAAGAGAGAATAAAACATATGTTCTACCAGAAACTAGTATATAGTATTCACAGCATCATTACTCATAGTAGTCAAAAGGTAGAAACAACTGAAATCTCCATCAACTGATGAATTGATAAAATATGTTATATCCATACAATGGAATATTGTTCAGCCGTAAAGAG
>NW_007831042.1:0-772 GCF_000696425.1 Galeopterus variegatus
TTCTCTCTTCAGCAATCACAGCCCACCATCACCAGCTCCATTGTCTCTCTCCAGCTAGGGAGATGGCTGAGCTCTCCTGTGCACTCTGATTAGGTGTGCAGCTCCCTGCAAGGGTGGCAGGGACCGATTGGCACAGGCACGCCCCCATATAATTTGCACAGCATGGGAGTACCGTGATCCAAAGGTGAAACTCAGGAGTTTTCCCCCAAGAAAAGCCCAGAGATGGAGGGGAAGGATAGGGAGATGAGAATAAAATTTGACACAAATTACCTGGTGCTTGCTGGAGTGGAATGAAGTGATGAGAGCTGCCAGGGCAGGTCTGGTTATACCATCCCATGGAATGAGGCGGTGAGAGCTGCCAGGGCAGGTCTGGTTATACCATCCCAGAAGAGCAGAGAGGCCAGCCTGGCGGGCAGGGGGCAGGGAGGAAGAGAAGCTCATGTGGACTTGGGGTGGGCGTCCCTGAAAGGTGTTCTTGCCTAGAAGTTCCAAATATCTGGAGACTAGCAGGCTGCAGTAGAATCACCTGGGAGTCTGCTAAAAAGGCAGACAACTCAGTCCCACCCTCAGAGATTCTGAATCAGAAAATGCAGGGTGCAGCGGGGATGGCCATATTGTTATTCAGCACCAGGCACAACCCTGATGCAAAGCCTGCTGGGAAATCACTATTCACCTGACAGCTCCCTCATCTGACAGAGGAAGAAATTGAGCCCAGAGAGGAAAAGCATTTGGCCAAGGTCCTTCAGAGAATTAGAAGCAGATCTTCCAACAA
>NW_007831043.1:0-772 GCF_000696425.1 Galeopterus variegatus
TTTTACTAAAACCATTCTTTTCTCAGTTGCCCCAATGAGTTAAATTTGGTTCATATTAATAAATATTCTGTGAATACTTATTATGTTTCAGACAATAATGCAGAGAACCTGGGATACAGAGTGGACGTCGACCCTACCCTCTAAGCTTCTTACCCTTAGTGGGAGAGACACACACATGCACAGATAAATACAACAGAATATGATTCGTGTAATAATAGACATATATTATTTTAGTCCAAAAGAAAGAGCAGAGAAACAGGACTAGTGAACTGTTGTGTGGGAGACTCATGCTTGAAGGAAGGCTCATGAGGGAACAAAACCTGAACAGTGCTTTAAGGCATTTGGGAATAGGAGAAGGCTTTCCAGGCAAAGGAAATAGCATGTGTCAAGGTATAGACAGTCCTGGAAGCCTTGAAGTCGAATTTTGTCTCTCCTGTGTGTGTGCACGTCCCTGTGTATGTTGGCAGAGAATGATGGCGAAGATAGAAGGAGACACTCAGAAGCTTTCTGTTGTTCAAGAATAAAATAAGTGCAAGAGAGGTAGGAGATGGGATAGGAGAGGCAGGGGGAGTTTGGTTAGAGAGGGTGGAGAAAATATTACTAGTTTATACATAATAAATATTTAGCCTTTTCCAAGTATTTGCTCACAAAATATTGTCCCTTATTTATTTATTTGTTTGTTTGTTTGTTTATCTTACTTGTAAAAATACATTGTACTTGATTTTCATGCCCCTTTACCCGTTCCTCCCCCCGCCCTCCCTCCCCACCCTCC
>NW_007831044.1:0-772 GCF_000696425.1 Galeopterus variegatus
TCAACATCCCCCACCAGAGTGGTATATTTGTTAGAATTGGTAAACCTACATTGACACTCATTATTACTCAAAGTCTGTAGTCATTATTACTCAAAGTCTGCAGTTTATGTTAGGTTTTATGGTTTTTGACAAGTGTACAATGTACATTCTATAGTTTTTGACAGGTGTACAATGGCATGTATATTAGTCCATTTCCTGTTGCTTATAACAGAATACCTGAAACTGAGTAATTTATAACAAAACGAAATTTATTTCCTATAGTTTTGGAGGCTGGGAAGTCCAAGGTCCAGGGGCACATCTGGTGAGGGCCACCTTTTTTGGTGGGAGCTTTGTATAGAGTCCCTCGGCAATGCAGTGTATCCATGGCAAGAATGGCAAGAGTGTTTTCATGTGCTCTCCTTATAAAGCCACCATTCCATACCCATGATAACCCATTAATCCATTAACTCATTAATGGATTAATTCCATTCATAAGGGTAGGGCCCTCACGATCCATTAACCTCCTAAAGGCCCTACCTTTTGACATTGCCATATTGGGGATCAATCTTTTACATGAGCTTTGGAGGGGACAAGCAGTCAACCTATATCAGCATGTATCCACCATTGTGGTATCCTACGGAGTAGTTTTAGTGCCCTAGAAATCCTGTGTGCTCGGGCCGGCCCGGTGGCGCACTGCTACAGTGCGCCGCTTGGGAGCGTGGTGGCGCTCCTCCAAGGGTTCAGATCCCACATACAGACCGGCCGCTCACTGGCTGAGCGAGGTGTGGGAGCA
>NW_007831045.1:0-772 GCF_000696425.1 Galeopterus variegatus
AGACCTTTATGAAGTTTCAGTCAAGAGGATAGCTAGGGCTACAGTCATCTGAAATCTTGACCGGGTCTGAGGATCTGCTTCCTGTTCCTTGCTACACGGATCTCTTTAAGGAGTTGCTTCAGGGTTCTCTGGACATGGCTGTTAGCCTGCCCAGAGTGAACCATCCCAGAGAGAGACCAAGAAGGAAGCTGCTGAGCCTTTCATGACCTACTCTCCAAATTCTTACACCATCTCTTCTACATTATTCTATTCTTTCAAAAATGAAAGCTAAGTGTAGCCCGCACTCAAGAAGAAGAGAACTAGGCTCTACCTCTTGAAGGGAGAAGTATCAAATAATTTTAGAAAATATTTTAAAAGCATCACAAATAGTAACATGTTACTTGAATATTTCTTCCTCAAGACTGTAAACGATGAGAGCAGATGCCATTACTGAAATGTTTGCCATTTGATCTCCTAGTCCCTAGGATTGTGCCTGATAACATAGTATGTGCTCAATAAATATTATTTAAGTCATTAATGGAATTCATGAAAACACCCCATCGGTAATAAGACTTAAATTGATTTGATAATTGGGCCATAAAAAGACAAATAAAATTGCTACACAATAGGGTAGTATGCTAATAAGCATAAATAATATCTTCTGATTCCAGTCTATCAGATAATAGGGATGTAAAAGAAGTTTTGACTTCATAAATGAAACATCCAGGGAGGAAAACATATAAACTTCTACTAACTGAATATTACAAAAAAAAAAAAAAAAAAAAAAATCTTT
>NW_007831046.1:0-772 GCF_000696425.1 Galeopterus variegatus
TACTTTCTGAGTAATGGATCAAGCTGTACCTGGGGTGCTGGAGCACAGCTGGGGCAACTTAGAAGCACTGTGATGGAATGAGGGGAACAGAGTACTGAGGTGCCCTTGGCAATAAGTCTGTTGAGGGTTCTCTGGGCCCATCCCCTGGAGCCATTCTGAACTTCTAGAGCTCTGGTCCTCTGACAGAGGGGCAGCTTCAGAGATCTCAAATACCTTTGGGGTTTTAACCCATTGTCTTGAAGAAGAGCGCCTGGCTTCCTTCTATCCATAGTAATCTCTTCAGCAAATAGTCACTTTAGTCACACCCTTAGTATTCTCTAACAAACACACTTTGTTACTCTTTACATCACTAGGCTGCAATCTTTTCAAAATTTTCTGTTCTAGTTGCCTTTTAATTATAGATTCCATCTTCAAGTCATTTCTTTTCTCTAGCATCTCACTGTATGCAGTTAAAAGTAACTATGCAGCAGCCTAAATGCTTTGCTGCTTAGATATTTTTTTTCCTGCCAGATATCCTAGCTCATTGCTCTTAAGTTCTGCTTTCCATAAAAACCTTGGGCATAGACATAATTTAGCAAACTTCTTTGCTACTCTATAATAAGCATGGTGGTTATTACAGTTTACAATATGTTGTTCCTTATTTCCTTCTGAGACTTCATCAGAATTATTTTTACCATCTGCATTTCTATTAACATTGCAGTCATGATGATTTATGTATTCTCCAAGAAGATTCAGACTTTTCCTATAGATCTCCTGTTGTTCTAAGCCCTCA
>NW_007831047.1:0-772 GCF_000696425.1 Galeopterus variegatus
AGGTGCCCCTTCTTGTTGAAGTTCCTTAAAAATTTAGATGAAAGTGAGCTGTGGTCTTTGTTCCCCAAAATGAAGTGATTCAAAATCTGGGAACTGTGCTTTCCAACTAACAATTTGAGAGCCGACTTTTACAAGCAGTTGTCAAGGAAGGGAGTACAGAGACATGGCCAAGCATGTGGGGTGTAGCCTAAGCACTAAGGAGGGGGTCTCTAGACTCATAGTGTCAAAGACACTATTGTGACACGTGTCCTTGAGACATTTCCTACAGGGAATGAGACCCAAGTTTTCCTACCAGATGAAAGTGCTGACCAAATGTAGACAACAGGGACACCAGACTGAGTGGAGCCAGAAGAAGACAGACAATGTCCCAGAGCTCTTCCTCTGTCTTCTGAGACAAGCATCCACAGGCTACTCACCCATCCCCAACCCACAAGATTTTTCCTTAAAAGTCCTTGCTTAGGCTTTTCCCCCCACCATTAGCTGCCCCTGCTCCAGTTGCTCGGCCTTGAAATTAAACACCTGACTTCCCTCACTGCTTCCCAGTATCAGTGTCTTTTCCTAGCTGCACTCAGCTGAGAAGACCAAAGTTTGGTTTGGTAATAACAGTTATGCCTGGTTAATAACCTCCAGTTTTATTATGGAGCTAAACCCATCAACAAATAATATTATACCAAGGCTCTCAGTGGGAGTTACTAATAAGATTAAGAGATACACAGAATTTTCTATATTCTGATGAAACAATTCCAGGCACAGTCTTGCTATTCAACCAGTT
>NW_007831048.1:0-772 GCF_000696425.1 Galeopterus variegatus
AAGAGTGACTCCCAACAGTTTCCACTTCTCTCCGTGTGGTGAAGACAGAGACCTGACCATAGCAAGCTTCCTGGCTACCGTTATCAGGGGGATTACAACCATTCCCCAACCCACCACTTGAGCCAGTCTACTAAAGCACATCCCTCTCATCAGAATAAAAAGGATATGACAACATTTATGTTGGTTAACTAGCTGACTAAGTCACTATAGAGCAATTTGTTGATGTATTATGACCACTAGGTATGTACATGGGTACTTCAAAAAGTTCGTGGAAAAATGGAATTAAAAGATAACACGAATCCTTCTGTGAACTTTTTGAAGACCACCCCCCTTAGAAGTTAAGCCTTCTGTCTTCAACTGTATAAAGGAGAAATCGCCCCACGAATAGCACATATCGTAAGGCCAGCACCTAAAGATGGGGTGGGGGAAGTGTGTGAGTGCTTAGATAGACTTCTGTTGCTTTACTGCCTGTTTCTTCCAAGCCCTAGGCCAAGCTCCCCTTGTTTGAGCCCTGCTGCCCCACCACCACCTTCCTGCAGACTTCCCTCTGCTAGCCTGTTACCTCTTTCCTCCTCTAACTCTGTCTGCAGATACCCAAATGCCTATCCTATATTTTCAAAAACATCTCCTTTGCAGATCCTAATTAATGATTTCCAGGCCTTCTCTGATATCTTTGAACATATCTTTCTGTGCTGCCATTCCTCTTCTCATGCTGCTATTCCAAGGTCTTAGAGCAGTCATTCTGCAATGAGTCAGAACATATCCACCCACC
>NW_007831049.1:0-772 GCF_000696425.1 Galeopterus variegatus
AGGAAAGATCTAATATGTAATGAGTGACTCCTGTAATGGGGACACCAGGCTGGTCCCATAACACATTACCCTTCCTAATATCCATGACAGTTCTGTGAGGTACAGGTATCAACTTCCACCTCCAGCGCTTGTATGTGTCACCCATGAAAGGGTGAACCCCTCAAGGGCTAGGTGTAGGACTTATCCACAGCATTTTCAGCACCGAGCTCTGTAGCTGATTCTCAGTACACTCAGGAAGTAGGTGTTGAACTGATAAATGCAGAGAGACCTGGGTATGATTGGGAGAACCCAGTGTGAATTTCCAAGGAGAAGAGAGCAGATTTTGCTTAAATATGCAGCTAGGAAGTTAGAAATATGAAAATTTGACAGATTTTTCCAATAAAGACATCCCTTCTGACACTCTTATCCCACATGGGCAGCCGACCTCTGACCTTGCCTAGAAGCGTATTCTCTGTTTTGGAGTCTCTGCTAAGTACAGGTCACACCATCAGCCCAAAGGTTAAGGATGATTCCTCCCCGCTAAGTCCTAAAAAAGCGAGAATGAAGGTGCACCCAGGACCTGAGCCCACACCAGTGGATGGGAGCAGAAAAAAATACCACTGACCTGCTAATTCTGCAGTTGACAAACCCAAATGCGGCTGGCGACATTCTCGGTGGGATGGAGGAAGGGAGGTGGTATGGCAGACGGAAAGGTGTCAGTTGATCAATTTCAGGTTTGGAAAACACTGGATGGAGACACACTAATAACTGTGGGGCAGAAGGTTAGTTAAGA
>NW_007831050.1:0-772 GCF_000696425.1 Galeopterus variegatus
CTTAGTTTGAAATCCAGGCTCTTTTCCTAACAAACTGTGGTAATTTAACCTCTCTAATGTTTCATTTTCTCATCTGTAAAGTGGGAGTTATAATATGTAGCTGAGAGAGTCCTTGGGAGCAGCAACTAAAGTTACATATGCAAAGTGCCTAGTCTCTGACACTACAAAGTCAGTCAGTCTGGCTTTGTCTCTTATATTCACTGCTTTATCTTTGGCACCTAGAAGAGTCCCTAGCACATAGTAGGTGCTCAGTTAATGCTTAATGAGTGAATTAATGACTACTCAATGCTCAGTAGACAGGGCTTACGCATACATCTCCTGGCATACTCACTGCAAGGACCTTGGATGAATGTTTTCTCATGAGTCCTCAGTCTTCCTATTTACTAGATAACTCCCAATGGAATATAAATATCCATTTATTATGGCGGTTAACCCATTTGTCTATGAACCTCAATGCTACTCCCCACTAACAGAAGCAGTGGCAGAGGAATAATAATAATAATCTTAGTAAAAACAAAGAGATAGACTAAGGCATTTAAAAAATATGAATCATTTATTAGCCCTATCCACCTGCCCATCATACTGAGTATACCATAAAACTAAAAAATAAAAGTCAAACCATTAGTGATAAAGGCATAAGGAAAGAAGGAAGGAAGGAGAGAGGGAGGGAGGAATGGAAGAAGGAAGGAGAGAGGGAGTGAGGAATGGAAGAAGGAAGAAAGAAAGATGGAGTAGGAGAAGGACAGAAAAAGGAAAGAAGAGAGGAAAAAAC
>NW_007831051.1:0-772 GCF_000696425.1 Galeopterus variegatus
TGGGAGCGCAGCGGCGCTGAGAGCGCTGAGGCCTCAGGTTCGGATCCTGCATAGGGATGGCCGGTGCGCTCACTGGCTGAGTGCGGTGCGGGCGACACCACGCCGAAGATTGCGATCCCCTTACCGGTCACAAAAAAGAAAAAAAAAGTTCCCTTAGGTACCAACAGTGTCCTTTGTCAGTCCAGAGTCAATCCAGGATCGCTCATTGCCTGCATTTTCAGAACTCTAGTCCCCTTTCATGTGAACCTGTTTCTCAGCCTTTGTCTTTTACGGTCTTGACATTTTTGAAAAGGTCAGGATCTTTACTTGACAAAAATGTTCCTCACATTGGACTTGAGTGATGTTTCCTTGCCACTTGCGCATTTTTGACAAAAACCCCATAAAAAGTGTTCTCAGTGAGCCCCATCTGGGGGCATGCAATGTTAATTTGTCCTATTATTAGTGGTGGTAATTTTATCACTTGGTTTAGATGAGGTTTGTTGGGATTTCCTGCTGTAAGGCATTTAATATAATATAGTATTTAATATTCATTAACTGATAAGTGATTAATGAGTATTTTGTGTGGAGAAACTTTGAAACTTCAACAAGGTGGGCCTGTCCCTTATTTCGCCTTTATGCATTAACGACAGTGTATTTTAGCACATGTCTTAGACTTTGTATACCACTAAGAGGAGCTATTCCAGCTCTTCAGTTTCAAAACCAAATTTGCCTGAGTTCTGAAGGTACTGTTACTTGTCAGTGTACAACATGGATCCTGGTGCTCCTAAGCTTG
>NW_007831052.1:0-772 GCF_000696425.1 Galeopterus variegatus
TCTAGAGAAGACACAGTAGCTGCACTCTAGAATACAGGTTGAGCATCCCTAATCCAAAACTCCAAAATCTGAAATGCTCCAAAATTTGAAACTTTTTGAAGACCAACGTGATGCTCAAAGGAAATGCTTATTGCAGAATTTCAGATTTCGGATTTTCATAATAAGAGTGCTCAACTGGTATTTATTCAACAAGTACTCCAAAACTCAAAAAAATCCAAAATCTTCAAATTTGGACTTCTGGTCCCAAGCATTTCACATAAGAGATACCCAACCTGTATTTATCCTTGAACCTACCCATACTCACTAATAATTCATTTCTCTCTTACAGAAGAGAGAAATAATCACCAAGAATTTATTTTGTTGCAAAGTCAACAGTGAAGGGAGCAAGTGGTGTTATTTACATTGGAATGGCACATAATGCAGTGATAAAGGCTGTGTGCTAGCCTACTACACAGTTTCCACATCTCAGTCGAGTTTAGTGATTCTCCATGAATCTCTGTTTATAAGATCTGACTCTTACAACATGAGAAAAATGGCCTTATTTCTTTTCTTAAATAAATAAATAAGATTAAGAAAACCAATTACTAATCCCAGTGGCAAAGTGAATGATCTGGCTTCAAAATATCATTTCATAAGTGATTTTTGTTCCTATTTAACAAAATTGTAAGTTTAGAGCAATCAGTTTTCTTTCAAACTATTATATTTAATGGTAGAAATAATGTAGGAATTTACAAAGGTTTCAGGATGTATTCTTTATTACTCTTAAAGAGGT
>NW_007831053.1:0-772 GCF_000696425.1 Galeopterus variegatus
AGAGGAGGGATTGTGAGTGACTTCTAATGGGTACTTTTAGTGTGGTGGTGGTTGCGCTGCTCGGTGAATATACCCTAAACTACTGAATTGTATGGGATGTGAGTTATATCTCAACAAAGCTGTTCTTTTAAAATTGTAAGAAACAAAGGCTTGGTCTCTGAATAGAAGATAGTGCTACAACTGCCACTGGATTTGTCATGTTTGCATGTGGCATTTCCATTTGCATTAGGGCCAAATACTTTTCCTCCAGGGGATAGGTGAGTGTGGCTGTTTTAATACGAAATCTGAGTGTTTCCCGATTGTCAAAAGATAAAGACATTTAAGCTCCAGCAAACATGCAATCCTTTGTCACCAGGAAGCTTTCTTCCTTCTTATGAACCAAGTGGTCCATAAGACAGAGGTAGGTAGCCTGTTGGCCCTAGGAGGTCTCACCATCAGAACTTGCTACATGAAGGAACAATTGTGTTCTGGTTAACATCCAGCCATCCCCTGGGACCTTACATCGTGGTTTGGTATGATTCACTCAGCAAATGTTCTCTGAGCTCCTGCTCTGTGCCAGGCCCTTTGCCTTGGGCAAAGACAACGGAGTTTTAGGAGGAAAGTCTGACTTGGACAAGGTTGGGGTAGCATGGCCAGCCATAAAGTTGACTGCCAAGGACAACCAGCAATTCCAACCACCACTTCGTCTGTCTCAGGCCCATTCCTGGGTTTGCACCTCCTCATGGCGAGGGAAGGTAACCCGTGGAAAGGTATCTCTTCTGTTTTTTTTTTT
>NW_007831054.1:0-772 GCF_000696425.1 Galeopterus variegatus
TTCTTCTGTCACTCTGGAATGGGCTTTGTGGAGAGAGACATCCTCTTCTTTTTTGGTCTCTTCTGGTGACTCTCCTTGTGTCAATGCCCTCCAGTGGCTGGCAGACCATCTGCATGGTGTTTGTGGCATCTAGCTGCTTTCGCAGCAGCCATGGTTATTGTGGTGGCTGTGGTGGGCCACCCACATGGAGGTGATGCTTTTGGCATGCTCCTTGGTGCTGTCAGTGTGCTTGGTTGTGGGAGGGGGGTCTGGTCCCTGGCTCCATGCCTCATGGACTAATTTTTTGTCTTTTGCTTTCTTCTAAAATGGAGGAACTTCCTGTGGGGACCAGGACTTGAGCCCTGTGGTTGACCTAAATTGTTGCTTTGCTGCCGATTCCCTAGGGAAAGTTTTTTGTGTAGCTCAGGTTTTAATGGTTGACTTTATAGGTACTTCCGGCTCTCCAGAGACCCAGTGCACCTGGGTTGTGTAGAAACTCTGATCTGGGCCTGAGTCTTTTCATCAAACTGCACCCCATGCAATTCTATATTCCTGACCAGTCTCCTCTGAGTGGTCCTGCACTGATTGGGGGCACAGACTGGCTGACTTTGATGTGTCCCAGTGTTCCCCCAGTGGGCCCGTCTCCTCCACTGCCCATGCTCCAAACACTTCCCATGGGATGGGCCATGTGCTGGTCCCTTGTGATTACTCACTGGCCTCTGAGTGGCTCCTTTTTATCAGTTGTTGTGGCTCCTTGATACTATGTGGGTCCATGGGAACCCTATTACTGGTC
>NW_007831055.1:0-772 GCF_000696425.1 Galeopterus variegatus
ATTTTAAGTTTGAAGAAGTGAAAATGTAGGGACTTGGAAGAAAGGTAAGATCTCCAGATATTAGTAAGGGGGACTTGAGGAAGAGGGAACACATATTCTTACTCTATTTTACCCAAATGTAACATACCTAGGGGATGACAGCAATTGTTTTCTCAATGAAAAAAAAAAAAAACCTTTTTCCTCATGACCTTGGGCAGGATTCAAGATATTCTTTCTCTATGAACTTCTTCGCTTTCCACTCTTTTCAAATTATTTAGTGTTATTTTTGTCCTTATTATTATGCCAGGCTAGTTCTTGATAAGACATCCATGTGAATGAATCTGAGAGGTATATTTCAGGAGTTAGTGTGCTCGGTTTAGGCACATTCAGCTCTGTCAACCACTTCCTTCATCTTGGTACCACCACTTTCTTTGTCTTCCTGTGAAACCACGCTCTCCTTATTTTCCTCTGAGTGCTCAAGTTGCCTTAACGAAAGCAAAAGTCTAAGAAGCTGTCTAAAGTGCTGGTAAAAGCAGAACAGGGGCTCAAGCTGGGAAGTTACCCACAATCACGCACAGAGCCACAGGTGCCTAGAGAGGCAAGGAGACTTTACCAAAAAGACTGCATGACTGAGCCCATGGGAGAGAGGAGAAATGGAAGGGCCCAGCTGGAGAAGAGGCTTTTACGTGTCCAGAAAATTACAGAGCAGAGATGGTCAGTGATGGGGAATCTCCAAGTGTCTATGAGAGAGCTCATTTTTACAATGTGCCACAATCAGCAAAACCACCTTCAG
>NW_007831056.1:0-772 GCF_000696425.1 Galeopterus variegatus
TTTCAGAGAAAGGGGGATTCTGAGATTTCCAATTGTAAAGATCAGAGGAAGAGAAAGGCCAGTACTGCAAGGGCTGATTGCCTTCTTCATCAGGGGGGCCGTAAGCCCGCAGGGGGAAGACAGGGACAGCATCTGAAGGAGCCACCCGTTTACTGCGTGTCCCTTGAGCTGGCCCTCTCTCCGGTTCATTCTCTGGTGGGCCCTCCTGGGGTGGAGCAGACTGTCGGGCTGCCTGTGATCGGATAGAAGCGGGGTAGGGAGGGGGGTCAGAAAGAAGCCAGTCCGGGTCCGTGGATGGCAGGATCTCAGATTTCTTTTTTACTTCTTGGAGGGCAAATACAGCCGTTGGACCTGTTAAGGGAACAAAGGGACGGACCCAGGGAGGAGGATCTGTGACTAAATCTTCCCAGACAATAATATAAAATGTCTGTTCTGGGAGATGTTCAGAATTAAAAACTTTACTTTTCACTGCCGTGATCAGTGGCAGAGAAAAGGAACCGTCTGCTGGCCATCCGAGTTGGAAATCTGGCCACTCCTCAGAACAAAGCGCTACCCATCTTTTTCTTCTAATTGGCACAGACAAACCGTCAGCTCTGGATTTCACATCAGTCCAGTGTTTCAGAGTCAGACTCAAAGGAGTTGAGACTGTTTGTCCCATGTCGCCCCAGACCCCCGTCAGTCCTACACACACACACACACACACACACACGCAATCAGACAAACAAGAAACAACACACCGATACACTCCTGCCACGAGTGCTACAACCAGATT
>NW_007831057.1:0-772 GCF_000696425.1 Galeopterus variegatus
GCCCTGTAGCAGGAATCATAAGATGTGTGGGTACCAGAGTTCTTCCAGCCCCCCCATCCACGGGCCCCCAAAGACCACACGCAGTTCTGTGGAGATGGGAGCCCCTCCATCTGCACCCAAACCCCACTTACCATTTTAGCTGTTCCAGGGTTTCGCCATCCCCATGAATATTAGAAAGGACGCTTCCGTACCTAAAGGAGGCCAGTATGGTGTCATGTCTACCATATGGTGGCACTAACTGCTTCTCATGTCTACTGTGACTGTCTCACCTCTGACTAGAATGGAAGCTCCGGAGGGCAGGGAATGTTGTCTCCTCAGTTCATTGGAATATGGTCAGTGCCCAGAAAGTGACTGCACATAATGGGGCTTCACATATGTTTGTTGAAGGAATGAACCCCAACAACTTCTCCCAAGATAGCTGGGTGCACCTGAAGCTGCTCTGCCAGCCCCTGGTCTCCCTGCTTTGAATACACCCAGAAGCCTGCAGATAGAATCTCAAATTTCCTGTAAAAATGTGAAAACAGTGAAGCCCAAGTCAACGACGTTGGTGAGGGGGTGACAGAGACTTACTGATGGGGGGGCAGGAATCCTGAATGCGAACAACCGTGGCCCCTCCAGCAGACCTTCCGGCAGGAATCCTGAATGAGGACAACCGTGGCCCCTCCAGGAGACCTTCCACAGGGCTGGACGCAGGAGCAGCACTTTCTACGCGGGACCCCCTGGAGCTTGTTCCTGTTACCACCCCACTGATCACAGGAGGAAACTGAGGCTC
>NW_007831058.1:0-772 GCF_000696425.1 Galeopterus variegatus
TGGAGACCGGTTCCCGCTCACTGGCTGAGCGTGGTGCGGGTGCAACACCAAGGATTGCGATCCCGTTACCGGTCAGTAAAAAAGACAAAAAGGAAAAAAAAAAAAGGCAGTTTTAATTTTCTTCAGTCACGGCACCAAAATATGTTAAACTGAAACTAATTTTTCTATCTCAACACAGTTTCTGGCAAAACCTATAGCTTCCAAGACATTTTCAGTTATTAAAAGACCAGTGTTTTAGTCTGTTTTGTGTTGCTATAACAGAATACCTGAGACTGGGTAATTTATAAAGAAAAACGACATTTATTGCTTACACTTTCTCTGGATGGGGAGTCCAAAGTCCATCTGGTGGTGGTGACAGTGACTCAGGGGTCTCACATTGCAAGATGATGGAAGCAGAGAGAGCAAGAGAGAGAGAGAAAGACAGACTCTCCTCTTCTTTTAAAGCCCTCAAAACCACACCCCTGACCACCATTTTTAATCCATTCACTACTACAGGGTCCTACAATCCAATCACCTCTTTAAGTCCCCACTTTTCAATTGTAATAGGATTTCTCAACCTCTTTACAGTCACAGTGACGCTAAGTTTCTAATACATAAAACTTGGGGGACACAATTCAAGTTACCATGAGTTTTGGGGGACATAATTCAATCCACAACAACCAGTTTAATACTCTTTTGTCATGTCTGATTTAAATCTCACCTTTTCCCTTCCCTGGTGCCAGCCAGAGTAGGGGAGTTGACGTGAGGATGGAGCATAGTGTGTCTTCTTTTC
>NW_007831059.1:0-772 GCF_000696425.1 Galeopterus variegatus
ATGACATCGACAAGAAAATGAGGACGAGCCACATGCTAAGAGAAATGTTCAGGATCTGTACATCAGGTGAACACTTCTGATGAGGGTCCAGTATCCAGAATATACTAAGAACTCTCACAACTCGATAAGACAACAACATATGAAAATAAAGAATGGACAAGATGCAGACAGACACTTCACAGAGGAGGCGTGCAAACAGCAAATGGCTGACATGATGCGTCCGCACACGCACAGGACGGCTAACACTGAAACCCTGATGACAGTGAGCGCTGGTGTGGATGTGCGCTCACCGCCCCCGGAGACTGGGCTACGCCCCTGCCCAGCAGGCGTCGGAACGAGGCGCCGTGCTCCTGGGAAGCCCACATGCTGTGCTGCTCTCCGTGCTCACGGGGCCCTGTCTCTACGCTGCTCTTGTAGTGACAACACTGCTGTGTGTGGGTGTGGTGTGGTGGTGGTGGTGGTGGTGTGTGTGTGTGTGTGTGTGTGTGTGTGTGTGTGTGTGTGTGTGTTTATACCTAAGATTTGTCATGATTCTATCAAAAAACAAAACAGATTCATCCCCTGCTTGGCTGGAGGATCTGCTGCTGCTGGCTAGAATCCCCACAGGGGCACAGGACTACGTCCTCTGGACAGCAGGGCAGGCCCCAGTCAGCATCTCACCGGTGTCCTCTCCCTCAGACCCTGCTGTCCATGTCACACATCTTCATCTTCCCACCCACACGGTCAGTGTCCACTCCCCTCAGGTTGCTAGTGGGCCACAATAACCCCACAC
>NW_007831060.1:0-772 GCF_000696425.1 Galeopterus variegatus
AAATCAGCCATGTCCATAACCAAACAGTGAACCATTGCTGCATCTATCATTGCTTCTCTGTGTGTCTGTCTTTCTTCTTGCCTTTTCCCCACTGCTGTTCCATTTTCTCTGCAGTCATGAACAGGAACTGGATGGAGAGTACAAATGCTGTAATATTGAAATAGAACCTTTACCCTATTTTCTTGACTCTTCTTCTTTAACATTACTTTCTAAGAGCATGGTGTTGGATTACACATATACACATGTGCTCACACATATACATAGTAGTAAGTTTGTTTACAGACTCAGTTGCAATGAAATTCTGCATGTGGGAATATCATAATGGGAAGTATCTCTATTGGTATTTATTGAACATTGGCTTCTTATGTGACTGCATAAGATTTTATGTCAGTACTTTGAACTATTCCTCTTGTCCCTACCTCTCCACTTAGCTCTACAACATGACATCCATTCATCAAAAATAAATGCCCAAATAAATGGAGTGTTTCTGTAACAGGTGTAGTCACCTTAGACTTATTACTCGTAGCCTGCAGATTCTTCTCTTCATTTTTCATCAGATAATCCAATTATTCCTATATTAGGAGAGATCAAGAACTGTGAGTTAATTTTTCTTGTTATTTGATGAATATTTCACTTGGGACTACTAGAAATATAGCATTTGGAATTGAATCATAATGTGTTAAGACTACTGTTTTTTTTTTCTTTTTAATTCTGTTTTTTGAGTTTGTTTATAGCAGTCTCAATTACCGTCTTTTGCATAGATTTTTTTTTT
>NW_007831061.1:0-772 GCF_000696425.1 Galeopterus variegatus
AGGAGAACCACTGAGACAAAGTAACTTGTTCTCAGTCTCACAGTAAGCAGCGAACCAAGACTAAAATCCATGCACCCAAATAGTTTCCCAAACTACTGTTCCTGCTAAACACCTCACATGGATGGATTCACTTTATGAACTTTCAGAACCACATGGGGTCCAGAAGAAGTAAAGCAAAACATGAAATGGCAGCCGATATAAAGGAAAGAGGGGAAGGAAATCAATCCATATTTTCAAGAAGAGCAAGGGAGTAAACAATTGGAGGACTCGTCCTAAGAAGCAAGTAACACAAAAGAAGACAACAGTGAAAAGAATTGTATTATTCTGATAATACAATTATTATTTTCAATTGTATTTGAAAACAATGACATGTGGGTATTGAGTATATTGACGCATCCATGGTAAAGAGAGAATGCTGCCCGAAATAGACAAGTTATACCAAACCAGATACTCTTCCGCTTAATCAGCTTCTTGCAGAAAGAAAGTAACTACTGAACAGCAGGACAAGTGACCTGTTCTGTGTGAATTAGGCTGATTTTTTTTCCCCTTAACATTGTCTCCCAAACTCAATGGCACTATCATCAAGCAGAAAGTGGGTGACATTTTTCCTTTCCATTTGAAAGTATATCATTTATGATAACTAGAAATTCTAGAATCAGAGCTAAAAGGGCCTTTGATGGCACTCAGATCAAATTCCCTCTCTCATAGATGAATCCCAGAAAATTAATGAAACAATCTGGAGAACATGAAAGTAATGCGTGAGCAGAATGGG
>NW_007831062.1:0-772 GCF_000696425.1 Galeopterus variegatus
CATATCTGTTCACTTGTCTTAACAAGTTCAAGGAATTGTCATGATTATTGTGTCTCCCCCCACCTTTATTTGTTTGTATATTTATTTATTTATTTGTTTATTTTTTTTTAGCTCCCACAAATAAGTGAGAACATCGTAGTTCTCTTTCTGTGCCTGACTTGTTATTGTTTAGGAAGATACCAAATACAAAAATGGATCGAATAAAAATTATTATTACAAATAGTATAGGTGAAACATGAATATGGCAGAAATCATAATAGTTATACATGAATCTTTGAAGACTAGGCCACACTATTTTATGGAAAGGTTTCTTTCCTTTTTAATAGCAAAGTTCAGGTATTTGTTACTTAGATAAGGTCACTTTTCTGGGAAGAGAGAGTCTGTAAAGGTCTTTATATTATACTATGTAGACTGCTCTATTCTTCTTGAGAGGCTCAGCTGGGCTTTGGAGCAGGTTGGGATCAAGCCATAGTAAGACCAGGGTGTGGAGTGAGTAGTCTGCCCCTGTTTTTGTGTTCACCAGCATCAATAACCAATAATTGGAAGAAAAGTCATTTTTTCTTTGATGAATTAGCAGTGAGCATGGTAATTTCCCTTCTTCTCTAATGGCGGGGAAGCACTCATTTCCATAGCCCTGGGAGAACATGTCATTAAAGTTCATCACCCTTAATTTACATTGTAATATGGTCAGTTCTGCCGAATATAGGAAAGATGACCTTGTATACTTCTTCCCTTCTCTGTGTGTCCAGGCTTCACCCATCATGAGGACTTC
>NW_007831063.1:0-772 GCF_000696425.1 Galeopterus variegatus
GGCACCGCCTAACCCTTCAGCCTTATATATTAATATACTCATATTAATAAAATGTTACTATATGCTAAGCATGCATCAAATGCCATCACTTTCATACTTCATGTGCATGATCTCATCTATTCCTTACTTTTTCAGATATTGTTTGCAAATGAGGAAACCAAATCTTTACGCAACTGGGATTTGAACTTGGGTGTATGTGGCTCCAAAGTCATAACTATTTATTATTCATCTCTCATCTTGCCTCTCCTCACAACCACATACTCACCAGTCTGAGGCTACTTTCTGGAATACCTTTTTCCTGTGGTCTAACTGGTCAAACCCTCCTTGTATTTCAGATTCAGCTTGGTCATCACCCTCTGTGGTTATCCCTCCCCAATCCATTCAGCTGTTCTGAATTAGAGTCCTGGTCCTGAGAAGTTTTTTTTTTACGATGTGTGTGCGGGAGTGGGGTAGAGCATTGGGGAGGTAATTGCTGACGTTACACTGGAAGAACCATTGCTTTCTGCAATGCGGAAATCCATTTTTAGCTTGGACCCCAATAAGGAAGTGGTGATTCTTTCCAAAGGGAGCAAAAATCCCCGATGTCTGCATCCAGCTTAGCAAAGACTGGGTAGCTGCTGGAAGCCTCATGGTCTGTGCCACAGGCCTCAACCACACCCTGCCTCTTTCCTCCTCCTTCCACCATATTCCTTTCCCCCTTCCCCTCTCCCCTTCCCCCCAACTGTTTTGCAACATCTTAGAATGTAAATATATATATAAATAAATAAATAAA
>NW_007831064.1:0-772 GCF_000696425.1 Galeopterus variegatus
AAATAATAAACCCATGTGTCTATGGCCAAATGATTTTCACCAAGAGTGCCAAGACTATTCAGTGGGTGAGGATGAAGAAAGGATAGTTGTTCCAACAAATGGTGCTGGAACATCTAGAAAGCCATATGCAAAAAACAAAAAAAGAAAGAAAGAAAAAAAAAAAAGACAATGTCATGCATCATTGAAATACTTTGATAAAAGTACAAATTTATCAGCCTGGTACTAAGATGCACTGCCATCTAGCCCAGATTGTCTTACCTGGTATCATACTGTTCTTTCATCAATTTCTGTCACCATCATACAAATGACTGGCTGTAGAATCACCATGTTCAGCCTTGAGTCTCTCAAGGATTTCCACTCAGAACTGGGAAAATACCAGAAACTGACTATATAATTAAACAAATAAACTTTTCACTCACTGCTTTTTCCCCCTCATCATTCTTTCTCCATTGGCTGAAACATCTCATTTTTTTTTTAAAAAAAAAAAAGAAAATTCCTGAATACTCCTAACCTTCATCCAAGGGTTAACTATTATTAACAGTACAATGTATACACTTCAGAAATAGTTTTATATGTGCTTTTAAATACATATATGAGCATTTACAAATATATATATTTTTAATTTTTACACTCAGTGTGTGTATTTTGTTTGCAGTGTTTTACTTATGAGATGATATATCTTGAATAATAATAATATTTTCCATTTATATGCCACTTTTATGGGTCAGGCAACATTCTTAATGCTTTATGTATCTTAACTATATAATCCTTA
>NW_007831065.1:0-772 GCF_000696425.1 Galeopterus variegatus
GCTGTTATTTATACAAAGAGGTGGTTGGTTTGCATTCCAATTAGGCATATGTGAAAAGTGGAAACGTTTTTTTCTTCTACAATTTTAGATTAAAGCAACATTGTTGCTCTTTTACAGTGCTGTTCCATAAAAATATAATGTGAGCCATATCTGTAATTTAAATTTTCTAGTAGCCACATAATAATGTGTAAAAAGAATTGAGTGAAATAGATTTTAATAATATATATTGTTTAACCCAATTTGCCCCAAATAATATCATTTTGAAATGAAATGAATTTGCAGTTATTAGTGCGATATTTTGCATTCTTTATTTTGTACTAAGTCTACAATATCTGGTGTGTATTAACACGTATAGCACATATCAATTCGGACTATTCACATTATAAGTGCTAGATAGCCATATGTGGCTAGTGGTTACCATATTGACTAGCACAGGTCTATTTTATGGTCATGATTACTTGGGTACCAGCGTGGCTGCTATGTTCTTCCTGATTTGTTGAGCATGTTTGTTGTAATCTGAATAAGATTGCTCATGGGAGTGGCAGAAAATTGTTTAGTCATTTATTATTATTATTTTTTAAATTATAAAATGTATTTTATTTCTGGTTATAATAAATCATTTTTGTCTATTGGTCATTGGAAATAAATGAAGCAGAGGAGAACTAAATATGTGAGTTACATCCAAGTAATAGAGGTGAACATGAAAAACAGTTTTTTAAAAAATATTTTATTTTATTTTATTTTGTCAATATACAATGTGGTTGATTATTGT
>NW_007831066.1:0-772 GCF_000696425.1 Galeopterus variegatus
GGTTTTGCTTTGATTTAATTTTGCTAGTCAGTCTTATGAACCTTCTCATTTTTCCATGCTCGTTTTTAATATCAATGGCTTTACTTTGCTCAGAATCCACTTGATATAATAGCACCTTTTTGCAACGTTTCTTTGTGTCAGTGATAATTTTAAAATGTTAACAGAATAAGCATCAGTGTTTGAATATTTATATTCTGAAACAATCTTAATAATTATACATTTTAGTAATAAAAAAGATCAAGATGACTTTAAATGCATATCAGAAATTAAGGTTAAGGAGAAGGTAAATAGAACAGGGAATTCTCTGAAATAGAATATGACAATTCTAACCCAATCCCAAAATTTTGTCCATTGGACTTTCTAAGAAGCTCTCTTTTCTCTCCATTTCTCTAAATATCTACTCCCTCTGCCTCAGTACAGATCATCATCATCTCTTGCCTGGATCTGTAAGGAACATTTTACTATCTAATTTTCCAGTCTTATTCTTGTCTTTTTTGCAATCCATTTTCTATGTTTTTCAGGTAAAACACTCCTGCTAAAATGTAATCAAATTGTGCTATCCCCCACTTTAAAACTCTTCAGTGGCTCCAGATTATCTTCAAGATAACATCTGATTTTTTACCAGTGTGCCTGAAGTCCTTCACTATGTGGTCCCCAGTCATTTTTTTTCTGGACTCTCTACCCCACTCTTTTGAAGCCATTGGCGGGTGCACATGTGAGTCGTGTTTTCTGTCATCTCCAGGCCTTTGAACATGCTGTTTGTTCTGTGTGT
>NW_007831067.1:0-772 GCF_000696425.1 Galeopterus variegatus
AAAATATTTGCAAGCTATACATCTGACAAAGGATTAATATCCAGAATATACAAGGAACTCAAACAACTTAAGAGTAAAAAATAAATAACCTGATTAAAAATAGGTAAGTCACAGAATATGCATTTCTCAAAGGAAGATATCAAATGGCAAAGAGACATATGAAAAAATGCTCAGCCTCAGTAAGTATCAGGGAAATGCAAATCAAAATCACACTGAAATGTCATCTTATCACAATTAGACTATTATCAAAAACACAGAGAACAACAATTGCTGGTGAGGATGTGGAGAAAGGTGAACCCTACTGCAATGTTTGTGGAACTGTAAAGTAGTAGTTCAGCTACTATGGAAAACAGTATAGAGTTTCCTCAAACAGATACAGATAGAACTGCCATACAATCCAGCAATTCCACTGCTGGATATATATCCAAAGGAATGGAAATCATCATTTCAAAGGGATACCTGCACTGTTATGTTTATTGCAGCTCTACTTACAATAGCCAGAAGTTGGAACCAACCTGAATGTTTATCACTGGACAACTGGATATGGAAAATGTGGTATATTTACACAATAGAATACTACTTTGCCATAAAAAAGAATGAAATCCTACCATTCACAGCAACATGGATGAACTTATAGAAAATTATATTCAGTGTAATAAGCCAAGCTCAGAGAGAGAAATACTCCCTGTCCTCACTGTTAAGTGAGAAGGGGGGAGGGAGGGAGGGAGGGAGGGAGGAAGGAAGGAAGGAAGGAAGGAAGGAAGGAAGGAAG
>NW_007831068.1:0-772 GCF_000696425.1 Galeopterus variegatus
TAGCTCTAGTGGGGAAAAGGCAACCCGGGAAATAGGCCTTGGCAGTTGTTCTCTACAAAAGGGTTCCCCTACTTCTACTTACGGTGTCTCAGATCCCCTGCTACTCCCAGGATGTCCTGGGAACCTCGAATCTAGTTCAACTCATTTTTTTTCATCTGGCTCACAGTGATGGACAAGGGCTGGTGAAAATTCAAACGTGGCACTTCACGGTCACTGCCCTGGTCTTTGGGCTATCTACATCCTCGCCCATGTGTGCGTGTGACTGAGGCTACTCCTTTCTCTTTGGCAAATGGCCTCCTCCTGATCCCTGCATCTCCACCCCCTGGAAAACATGTGACTTCCCCTGACATTTCCATGCCTCAGTGGAGCTTCAGTCCTGATGGTGGCTGGTCTTTGCCTTGGGAAACACCCTCAGTTCATCCTTTCCAATACCATGGATTTGCTGTGACTACAGTGGAAGGGGAAACACAGCGCTCTCTTCTAACAGATGAGATGAAAAGGCCAGGTCTTAGAGTGGTGAAAAGATTTGCTCAACTGAACACACTCAAAGCATGGCAGAGCTGGAATTTGAACCCAGACTCTAAAACCCAAGCACTTACCCACCGTGGCAGACATGGGGGCAAATGTAAGAAGCCATCCCCAAAATAACCAGTACTACTCGCTTCAGATCTGTCCAAACCTGACTTCTCTGCCAGCAAAGACCAGCCCGGGCAGCTGAGTTCTTACTGTGGTGCCTCCTGCCAAATGAAGGTCTGAGTGCTCCTGGCCAGGG
>NW_007831069.1:0-772 GCF_000696425.1 Galeopterus variegatus
GTCAGTTTTCCAAATTCCATTTTAAAAATTCAGGTTGGACTTTTGATAGGAATTACAATGATGTCCTAGATTACTGTGGGACAACCACACACCTTAATTGCCTGACGTAAAAGCGTGTAGGAGGAAGGATAGAGACTGAGCAGTGATGGCCAAATCATCCACTTTAAAGGGTCTCAGTGGCTTTCCATTTTCAAAGGGTCTAGCATGTGAATTGTGGAGAGGTTAGCAGCCCCCTCCCCAGACACACTGACACGCACTCAGGTGACAGGGGCACACCCCGTATTATCCGTGTCCTAGGATTATGGGGTCATCTAGCTGATGAGGAAAACATGCTGACAAGTTCTTGAACCTAATTATCTAAAAGCATTAAATGCTCCTGTAGACACATGAAAGATTGTTTCTCTCTGCTCTTTCATCAAACTATTCCTAAAGTGAACATTGCCTATTTTACTATGATTTCTAGAGAAAAATGAATTGCAAAAAGAAAAACATATATTTTCTTATGTTTTAAACATCAGAACCCTTGCTGCCCAGTTCTCTCCCAGGCAGAATAAGGTGCACAAGGTCTCACGGGCACGTGTCTGCAGCCACAGCGGGAGGCCTACGCCGCAGGGTGACATGCAGGCCTCCTAGGCCATGTGCTCAGAAAGGGCAGGCCCAGGCAGAGCCCCGGACTCCAGCATTCCCTGGCCATTCTGAACCCTGGGAATCCTAGCTAGTAAAGAAACACACAGACTTTTTAAAATAAAATATTTTCTGAATTTGGCACTTG
>NW_007831070.1:0-772 GCF_000696425.1 Galeopterus variegatus
TTCAGCTGGTCAGAAGGAACACCCCATACAACAACAGGTCCAAGCCCTGGGAGGGGACTGGGGCAATTGCATGCAAGTCTTGACTACCAGTTCATGCAGCTTACTGGTGCCTTCTGGTCCTGTTCATACTTAATCCCAGTTTTACCATTTCCATCCGCTGCTGGGTTCATTAGACATTAGGATTTGACAGGTCATCAGTACCCGGTCTGAAATGGGTAATTGTGATGCATGGTCATTTAGTGTCCCATGGTTAAATGTCCTATCTATTAAAGTCACACTTTGCAGTTATTTTTAGGTCTCTTTAGTCTCTTATAAATTAGAATGATTCCTCAGAGTTTCTTTATATTTTGTGACCTTTATTCTCCCAAAGAGCAACAGGTCTTATGTGCAAAGAGTACTTCAAAAAGTTTGTGAAAAAATAGAATTCAAAGATTATACAAATCTCTCCATGAACTTTTTGAAGACCCTTCATATTGTAGAATGCTCTTCTCTGATGTTTCCTCATAATTAGATTTAGGTTATACAGTTAGGCAGGAATATTACTGAAGTGATGCATCCTTCTCTATTATATTGGGAAGCAACTAATACTAATTGATCCCCAAATTGGTGATGTTAAATATGATCACTTGGCTAAGATTTGCTACCATCCTTCTTTAGCACTTCTTTACTTCTTCTGCACCTGCACCTGTGCTGAATTCAGCACTTTCTTAAGGAAACCCTGTTTCCTTTTCATTTGGAATGGTATTCAGAGGTCAAGATCTGCATGCTAGGT
>NW_007831071.1:0-772 GCF_000696425.1 Galeopterus variegatus
CAGATACAGGAGATGGAGCAATGCAAAAGCATTGTAGCCTGAGAAAGCAGCAAAGATTCAAATTCCTGTAAGCAGTACTTTATGTTTTGGATGGAAGAACATGAGTGGGAATAAAAGACAAAACTAAACACGTTGGGGAGCTAACTCATGAAGGGCCCTGTGTGCTACACTAAGGACTTTATATTTTATCCTGAAGCCTTGGTGAGTTTAATCACTAGAATTGGATTTCATTAGACTAAGTAAAGAAGGCTAACTTGACAGAGGAAGAAAAGAAAACTACATGTGATGGGAAAGTCAAGTACCAGAAGATTCCAGCAATGAAAGTCACCAGGGACAGAAGGAAGGAAAGAAATTAGACTTGAGAGCTATTTGGAAAGTAAACATAATAGGGCATGGTAGCACATCTGATGTTGGGGATGAAGGTGAGAGAAGAATCAAGGGTGACTGCTTGATGAAGTGGAGAAAGGCTGGCAATTCTCTTCATGGAGGTAAGTAATTCAGGTGAAGAAGCAGGTTTGGTGAGAATTATGATGAAATTAGTCGTATTAAGGTTAAAATGCCTTAGGAAAGTCCAAGTGTGATGTCTTATGGGGATGAAATTAGTCGTGTTAAGGTTAAAATGCCTTAGGAAAGTCCAAGTGTGATGTCTTATGGATGGATGAACATGTAGGTCTGGATTGCAAAAAAAAAAAAGGAAAAGAAAAGAGGTGTAAGTTGGAAACTGCGTCTGCTAGGGCTTCCATAACAGAATACCACAGACTGGGTGGTTTAA
>NW_007831072.1:0-772 GCF_000696425.1 Galeopterus variegatus
CACTGAGGGTTGCGATCCGTTGCTGGACACGGAAAAAAGACAAAAAAAAAAAAAAAAAATGGAAGAAAGATGTCAGATCAATAGCATATCATTCCACCTTAAGCAGCTAGAAAAAGAAAAGCAAAATAAACTGAAAACCAGAAAAAGGAAGAACATAATAAAGATTAGAACAGAGAGAAATAGAAGAGAAAATGGTAAAACAATAAAAAGAATCAACAAAACCAAAAGTTGGTTCTTTAAAAAGGTCGACAAAATTGACAAACATTTAACTAGATTGACTAAGAAAAAAAGAGAGAAGACTCAGATTACTAAAATCAGAAATGAAAACTGAGACACTATTACTAGATTTAAAGAAACAAAAAGAATTATGAAAGAAGAATACAAACAATTGTACACCAACAAATTGAATAACTTTGATGAAATGGACAAATTCCTGGAAATACAGACTACCTATACTGACTCAGGAAGAAATAGAAAATCTGAATAGACCTATAACAACTAAGAAGATTGAATGAGTAATATAAAACTCCCAACAAAGAAAATCCCAGGACCAGATGGCTCTACTGGTGAATTCTACCAAACACTTAAAGAAGACCTAACTACAATCCTTCTCAAACTTTTCCAAAAAATTGAAGAGGAGGGAATACTCCCTAATTCATTCTATGAGGCAAGCATTATCCTGACCCCAAAACCAGACAAAGACACTATTTAAAAAAAAAGAAAGAAAAAACAAACATACCAATATTTCCTATGGCTATTGATGCAAAAATCC
>NW_007831073.1:0-772 GCF_000696425.1 Galeopterus variegatus
CAGCATGTCTGCACCCTTTCCATTAGATGACAGTAGCAACCCTATCCTCAGTTGTGACAACCCAAAATGTCACCAGACATTACCAAATGCTCCCTGGACACAAAATCACCACCAGCTGAGAACCACTGGTAAGAGTTCTGTGAATCCTGACTCAGTCGCAGATCCTGACAGTTGTCTGAGCAGCGTCAGCTTGGAAGTCCAGAGTCACACATCTGTCCCTTGAGGTATCAATAGTTAGAGGCGTCCGGTGCAGTCCTTCCCACCAACACCCCGAGACAGCCCTGCTTTGCTGCAGATTAACTTTCTAGACACTGAAGTTTAGAGAAGAGCCAGTCTCACCTCAAGGAACCAGTTTCCTTTCCAGTGTGCATGAAATATTTTTACAAATCGATTTGAGCTCTTAAATAGACAGACAGACAAGATTATTAACCCAGTTCTTTCTTGCATCTCATGTGGCAGAGAACAGGCCCTGTCATCGTGCTATAAGATCACGGATCCTAATCATTGCTGCCACCACTGGGGAGTGACTTCCTGAACTTACTGAACAGAACCAGAAACAAACTTGTCCAAGGACCAGAAACAGAAACAAAAATCAAGGGATGGAGCAGGAGGGAGCAGAATCCAGGAAGATAAATTCTGTGACCACTTGGGATCCTCTCCAGGAGCCAAGAAAAGATAGTCCTGGATTAACTGACCTGAGAAGTGCACTTGCTTCAGCAATGAAGTTTATTTGGTTGTGGAAGTTGAGTCTTCTTGGACGTCCCAATGGGAT
>NW_007831074.1:0-772 GCF_000696425.1 Galeopterus variegatus
CAGGACCTGAGTAAAGGAATACACAATTTGCACAAAGAATTATCAGAAAATTGGCAATTCGGCTAGGAATTTGTATATAATTATTAGGGTAATTTTATAAAATAACTTGTACTAAGAAAGATCAAAATAATTATCAAAAATGTAAGGTGTAATATGTGAAAATATATCTGTTTCTACCTTGTTTTCTCAAGCAAGCCCATTCCCCCTATCCTACTTTTAACTACTTTCAATGCCAAGGTGTCTACATTATAAATTACCCTGAGAGGTCCTCAGACTTCTTCCATGGCTTTGGGTGATTCTGTAATTCAAGTTTTCTTGGTCCACGCATGGTATCTATACCCAAAGAATTTTCTTTGTAACTTCCTGCCACCTTCCTTGTTATTGCCAGCCCTAAAATTTATAGATTCTGGTCATTTCCCATGTATTTTCTAAAATTAGTGTGTTTAAAGCTGGTGCTCTCACTTTTTTCTGGACCTGCTTCCAGAATGTGTTTTCAAATTTACCTTTTTCAAATTAAGTATTACTCTTGAACTCTTAATCTGGGTTTTGAACTTTGACCAGCTGCTGGAGGTAAATTCATATGTGTAGCTCTATTTCATCACTACCAATTTTATCTCCTTTATAAATTTTCTTAAATTATTCTGAAAAGTGATTTTTTAATCAAAAAGATATAAATATATATCTGCCCTACGGAATGAGAACAGGGAATATAGAGAATGAAGAAAGATGAAAGTTTTATGCCTTCAAATAAAAAAAATATTAAAAATGTGAA
>NW_007831075.1:0-772 GCF_000696425.1 Galeopterus variegatus
AAACCCTCCAATGCATTCCTAGTATTCTTAAAATCAGATCTAGTGTTCTTACCTTGGCCTTCACACGTGACCTAATTTCCTACGCTTCACTCCTTCATTCCCTGCACTCTGTTCCCTCTGGCATTTTAGCTTTTCCAGGAACATTTGCTCAACTCAGGGCTGGGTAGATACATGGCTGACTCTCACTTCACCCTGCTCTTCTCAAATATCACCTCTGCGGGAGAGGTTTCCTGACACATCGCCCTATTTAAATAGCACCTCCTGTTAAATCTCTATTTATCTTGCTTTGTTTTTTCCTTACATCTCTTATCACTGCCTCTGTGTGTGTGTGTGTGTGTGTGTGTGTGTGTATTATTGTTTTGGTTAATATCCCTCACTAGATGATAAATTTCATGGAAATAGAGCCACCTTCTGTTTTTCTTTTTCACCACTGTGTCTCTATTTACTGAATTATTAAATGAATGAGTGAATGGACAAATAAAGGACTGAATATAGCATTGTGGATAGATCATGTAAACTCTGTATTAAGTGAAAAGAAAAAATGGATATTGTAGCACAATAATATTTATGAAAACTATAAGCACAAGCTTCAAGAGCATTGGGGAAAGGAAAGTCTTTTCAACAGTGCTGAAACAACTGGATAAGTGTATGGAAATGAAAGTGAACCTGAACCCTTATCTCATATTGTACATAAAAATTAACTATACATGGGTCATGGATTTAAACACAAAAGTTTAAACTATAAATCTTCTAGAAGAAAATATAAGAAAGT
>NW_007831076.1:0-772 GCF_000696425.1 Galeopterus variegatus
TTTTAACTGCTTTTGTAAATTTATTCCTAAGTATTTTATGCTTCTTGAGGCTATTGTAAATGGAATTGTTTTTCAAATTTCATCTTTCGATTGTTCATTCCTAGTGCATAGAAATATAATTTATTTTGTGTTATTCAGTCTTGCTGAGCTGGTTTATAATAATAGTTTTTCTATATATAGAAAATACTAGGATTTTCTATTTATAAGATCATGCCATCTGAAAACAGACATAGTTTCAGTTCTTCCTTCTCAATCTGAATACCTTTTATTTCTTTTTCTTGCTTAATTGCTCTAGCTAGAACCTCCAGTATAATGCTGAATAGAAGTGACAATAGTGGACATCTTAGCCTATATCCTGATCTTAGGGGGAAGATATTCAGTCTCTCACCATTAACTACAGTGTTAGCTGTGCAGTTTTCATAGATGTTCTTTATCAGGTTGAAGAAGTTCCCTTCTATTCCTAAATTTCTGAGTATTTTTTATTATGAAGGGGTATTGGATTTTGTAAAATGTTTTTTCTGCATCTATTGAAACAATGACATGCTTTTGCCTTTCATTCCATTGATATGGTGTATCACGTGAATAGAGTTTTTATATTAAGCCAATATGCATAGGATAAATCCTGCTTAGTCATGGTGAATAATCTTTTTTTTCCCTATGTCGTGGATTCAGTTTGCAGTTATTTTGTTAAGGATTTTGCATCTATATTCATAAGAGATATTGGATTATTGTTTTCCTTTCTTATGATGTCTTTGTCTGGTTTTGGTATCAG
>NW_007831077.1:0-772 GCF_000696425.1 Galeopterus variegatus
TGTAGTGCTATCTCACAGTGTTTGTTATTTGCATTTCCTATTAGATAATGATTTTAAGCATATTTTCATGTGGCTGTAAGTCCTGAAATAGATTTTGCAATTTTAAGGTCATTCATATTGAAATCTTTTTTTTTTATTGGTTATGAATATTGCTGAGATACAGAGCTGATTGTCACCCCTCATGCCCAAGATGTGAAGGCCAGATTCATACTGGCAGCATGCCCATTACCACAAATTGCATTGTTACCCTGTGTCCCCCACCCAATTATCCCCAACCTCCCTCTCCCTCCCCCTTTCACCTCCCACTCCATTTTGTATCCCAAGATATGTTCTTTCCCTCTGCAAGTCCAATGCACCACTGTGGTCTTTCTTTCCTTCCTTCTTTCTCTCTTAGCTCCCATTTATGAGTGAGGACATATGGTATTTACCCCTCTGTGCTTTGATTATTTCACTCAACATAAGTTTCTCCAGGCTCATTCGTGTTGTTGTGAATAAGAGAATTTCATTCTTTTCTATGGCAGAGTAGTAAAAACAGCAAAATAAAAAATAAACAAATGGGACTACATCAAACTAAAAAGCTTCGGCACACCAAAGGAAACAATCAACAGAGTAAAATGACAACCTACAGAGTGGGAGAAAATTTTTGCTAACGGTGCATCCAACAAGGGATTAATATCCATTATATACAAGGAACTCAAGCAATTACATGTAAAAAAAAATCAAATAACCCAATTAAAAAATGGGCAATGGAGCTAAATAGACATTTTTCAAA
>NW_007831078.1:0-772 GCF_000696425.1 Galeopterus variegatus
TTAGACCTTGATCAGGTGTATGATATGCAAATACTTTCTACCATTCTGTGAGTTGTCTTTTTGCTTTTTGAGAACGTCCTCTGATGCACAACAGCTTGTGATTGTGATGAAACTCATCTGACCTTCTTCTCCTTTGTTGCTCATGCTTTCGGTATTACAATTAAGAGATTGTTGCCTAATCAAAGGTCATGAAGTTTACACCTATTTTTCCTTCTAAGAGTTTTATAGTCTTAAATCTTACACTTAGGTCTTCAGTAGACTTTGAGTTAGTGTTTGTACCTAGTGTGAACAAGGGTTCCACTTGATTCTTTTGCATGTGGCTACCCGGCTGTCCTAGTACTGTTTCTTGAAGAGACTATCCTTTGTCATTGAATGGCCTTCCCCTTGTTGATAATCAGTCTACCACAGATGTGTGGGTTTATTTCTGGACTCTCAATTCTATTCATCGATCTACATGTCTATCCTTATGCCAGGTTCATACTGTTTTGTATGCTGTAGATTTGTAGTAAGTTTTGAAATTGGAAAGGGTGAGTCCTCCAACTTTGTTCTTTTTTCAAAATTGTTTTAGTTATTGAGGTCTCTTACAATTTTATGTACATTTTAGGATAAGCTTGCCCATGTGCAAAAGAAAGGCAGTTGGAATTTTGACAGGACTGCATAGGAATCCGGAGATCAATTTAGGTAAAACTGCCATCTGAACCATATTAAGTTTTTCAGTACATAAGAAGTGGATGTCTTTTTGTTATTTAGGTCATCTTTAATTTCTTTCAAC
>NW_007831079.1:0-772 GCF_000696425.1 Galeopterus variegatus
AACACGTTCTTGTATATAGAAAAGCCTACGGAAATCACAAAAATACTATCAGAGCTAATAACTTCAGCAAGGTTACAGGGCACAATCAATATATAAAAAATTGATTGTGAAAACATCATGTTTTCATCATAAATTTCATTTATAATAGCATCAAAAAGAATAACATATGTAAGAATAAATCTAACGAAAGAAATGTAAGACTCATACACTGTAGAGGATATTGACTAAGAAGTTATTAATGAGATAGAAATAAAACACATGTATTTTGCAGGACCAAAGTCCTTAGTGTAGAAGGTCAAAGCTTGCAGTTTAGAGGACAAAAGTCCTTAGTCTTCAAAGCTTGCAGTTTAGAGGACCAAAGTCCTTAGTCTAGGTCAAAGCCTGTAGTTTAGAGGACCAAGGTCATTAGTTTAGGCCCAGACCTGTAGCTTAGGAGGCCAAAACCTCTAGTTCAGGTGGCCAAAGCCCAACCCTTTAGGAAAACACATAGAAATGCTAAGAAAGACACAGGACTAAAGCCTTTGATGTAGATAAGAGAATTGAAGCACAGCGAAAAGTGATTGCTCTGGGGGCAGTTGCCCTTGGTGCAGCTAAACCTAAATGATGGGAGTGTATGTGAGCTAAAATCTTCAAGGATATTCCGCTAGTTAGTGCTTGAGAAATGTTGCACACCTTGCCCTAAGCGTTTCTTTGAGTTTTGGGTGGAGTTAGGTGCTTTGGTGATTATCTCATTGTTTCTTTTTGTACATCACATAGCTTAGTTTTATGACTC
>NW_007831080.1:0-772 GCF_000696425.1 Galeopterus variegatus
AGCTGGTGAATGGGCTTGTCAGGAGGGTCAGGATGGCTTCACTCATGTGACAACACATGCCCTTTCTAGTAGGGTGGCTTTAGGGTAGTAGGACTTTTTACATAGTGACCCAGGGTTCTCAGAAAGAGAGTTCCAAGAGAAAGGAAGTGGAAACTGCCAATTTCTTAAAGCCTAAACCTGGAATCTAACCCAGTCTCACTTCTGTTATATCCTGTTGGCCAAACAGTCACAGAGTGCACCCAGATTCAAGGGCATGGTATATAGAACCCATCTCTCCATGGGAGAAATGTCAAAAAAAAGAAATGTCAAAAAATTTTTATTGGAGAGAAAAATTATGTTTAGTGTTTCATTTTGAATTATTTACTAATACTAACAGGACTGCCTGACTCAATGGACCAACTCAGATTGGGAATTAGAGGTTCCAGTTCTTGCTGCCATTTCTCCCATTGCTTGGCCATGTTTTAAGCTGAGGTAAATAACCTTTGGGTTTCAGTTTATATGAGAGACAAAATTGAGATGATGATAACTGTTGGCCCCTACTGGCTCATGGGGATGCTGTGCCTCTTTAAAAAAATCAGTATTCAAAAAGTACTCTCTAAAGTGCTCTAGGAAGTAGAATAATAGATTACCATAACTAATCAGACCATTACCAATTTACCACATTTTTCTATTAAGAGAGAAGATTGGGTCTCAGTATTGTGTGGGATCCACAGAGCCACATGGAAACTCTGGTATACACACAGCACTCAGTTCAAACACACACATGCATGCC
>NW_007831081.1:0-772 GCF_000696425.1 Galeopterus variegatus
ATTGCTTGTTGCATTTATTTTTGTGGATGACAACTTTTTTATGAGTTATTTCTACCATTATTTTATTACAGATTTATGTAATAACACCAATTTTTTTTGCTTAATGAGTTATCTTTATGCAACTACTTTCAAATACTTTTATGAATATAGTTTTAATAAAATTTTTCCTGCTTGTGTTCTCTCATTTATATCATGCTATTTCAAAGCACACCATATTAATTTTTATAAGATAAGGAAAAAATGAGAACACAGACTAGATTACTCAAACCATTACATTTGATTGTAACATAGAGGCCAACATAAATAGCAGTTTTACTCTGTGTGCTAAGCAAAGTATATTCTGGTTACTGGACTATGAAATAAAATATCAATCTCTGATGTATTTATTTAGATTTTATTCCTATCGATAAAGCATATTCTTTTTTAATTGATATTTTCATAAAGTTCCACTGCATTTTATGTTTCCAAATTCTGAATTCTCTTTTTTATTTTACTGAAACATAGTCAATTGTGCATGTCTGTGGGAAACAGAGTTGAATATCAATATCCGTGTCCAATATGTAATGTTCAAATCAAGATAAATAGTATATTCAACAACATATATTATAATCATTTTTTGTGGCCCTTTACCAAGTTCTCCCTTGGCCCCCTTCCCCTCCCCCTTTTCCACACCCCTGGTAACCTCAGTTCTGTTCTCTCCTGTTGAAGTTCGATGTATTATTATTGCTGTATCTTTCTTTCTTTCTTTCAGTTATTTACTTGTTTATTTTCT
>NW_007831082.1:0-772 GCF_000696425.1 Galeopterus variegatus
CCTTCCTCTCACTTTTGACTCCTCTCATCTTCTTGTCAGGATTTTTAAGTATTTCTGTGCTCCTTGACATGTACTTATTACGTGCATACACACACACGCACCACTTCCAGAAGAGCCCAGCTGGGCCTCACTGTGGCTTAGCTACTCTTGACAGAGCAACCTGAATCCTCCTCTTAGTTGAAGACTGAGTGCTTTTTAGTCCTTGCCTTCCTGAAATATTTTGGTACCTCTTCCCAACATTTGTAAATAATCGTATGTCTGGATCTTCTCCCCTCTTTTCTGCCTGCTTATCTCACAAAACTGGTGTCTTTCCGAGAGTAACTCCTCTTCCTCTGGTACTGATCTGTTGCCAGTGTTAATTGTTCTTTTTTCTTTTTTCTGTCTTCACTGGTTCCTTTGTTTCTGCTTCTAGACATGCTCCAGTCTCTCAACTTTTAAAAGAAATCAAGAAAAACAAAAATCCCAGGAGTCCTCTGGCCACCATCTTATCTTTCTTTTCCTATTACTGACAAAAAAGTGGTTTTTTTGTATGATATGTTACATTCCCTACTTCCACTTTTACACACCTTCCCAATCCTCTAAGGTACAATTTTCCTAAAATATCTCATTTTTTGTGCTGCCCCCTTATGCATAAGTCATCACCAACTCCTGATTGCCTTTCAAATAGCATCCTGCTCAGACAACTTCACAGCAAAAAAGCCAAATGATCTGATTAAAAAATGGGCAAAGGAGCTGAATAGATATTTCTCAAAGGAAGACATACAAATGGCCA
>NW_007831083.1:0-772 GCF_000696425.1 Galeopterus variegatus
TCGGGGGAGGGTCCCACAGCACACAGTTCCTCTTTGACTCCCCCCAGCACAGGTCGACCTGTCGCCCTCCAGGAGTGCTCTCCGGCAGCTTCAATGTAGCTCCAGAGCGCTCTGGGCTCCCCTCTTCCAACCAGAAATCAGTTAGGGGTTCTTCCAAACTGAGGCCCACAGAGATGGTATCTACCTCCCGGAAACAGGGAGTTTACCTGGGGCCGAAGCCCAGGGTGTGGTGGAGAGACGATCTGGGCGGGCTCCTCTTTTCTGCCCTCCCAATGCTGGCCGGGGACTCCCCATGCTACCAGCCACATCGGAGATCCACGGGGAGAGTGGGATTGTAGGCCGGTCCACAGGCCCCAGGGGGCCCCGCGTCAAGGTACGCAAGTGGTACATCTCAGTGAGGAGCCGCGCCAAGCAGAGATGGCTGGCCTGCCTGATCTGAGCCGGCCATCTCCGCCCCCACCGGAGAAATTGGATGCAGCACTGTTGCGGGCGTCTAGCCTGGTGTGGTAAGCAGGGGCTGTGCGGGCGGGGACCAGTCGGGCTTCTGCCCCACAAGTGGGGCTGGACTGGGGGTGACTCACAGAGCTCGCAGAGTTGGGCCGGTCCGGCGACTTCCACTCCATTTCTGTGTCATCTCTGCTGGCTTGCTTGGGCTTTGTTGTCTCGGGCTGCTCACTCGAATCGCAGCACGGCATGGGCGCTCTCAGGAGTCTTCTTTTGTGACGGCCCTAAAACCTCGAACCTGTAGTTGCTTGTTTGTCGCTGTAGGTTA
>NW_007831084.1:0-772 GCF_000696425.1 Galeopterus variegatus
CAAGCATCTATTATAAGGCAAACATTAAGCTTGACATTTCTTATAAAGTTATCCTCCTACCTATACCATGAATTAGGTTGTTGCAAACCAAGAAACTGGAGAACTGAAAACCTGCATACTTTGCCCAAGTTCACTTAGCCAATCTTCTGGGAAAGGAAGAGGTTCCTCAGATTGATCCAGGATGCTTCTTGATGTGCTGATCTCTTGAGGGCTTAAATTAGGATTTTTAAACACAAATATTTATGGGGGTCAGATGTGTTGCATACCAGAGTGATACCTGGCAGGTGTGTACTCTGCCTAAAAGGCTCTGACAGTGCTCTGCACCAGCTAGTTGTGGTCTGTGGGAACAGGAACTCCAAAGTTCCAGAACAGTTGTTTCAAGAGAGGTCACAAACCCAGTTCTTTATATGATAACCCCTAATTTCTGAGTGATGACTCGTGCTTTTGGGTTCTTAAACACTGTGCTGACCATATAATACATCTAAAGGACAGATTTGGCACAAAATCTATCAGTGTGGGACTTCTGCGATAGATATCACAAAATTAAGAATGACATTCTCATGTATAGATATTTAATTATTTTTGGAGATTGGAGGTGTGATGATTCTCTTCAAGTATGTGAGGGATATATCTATGTTTATGTTACATGGAATTAATTCAATCCTGTAACTCAGATACTAATTTACAATATATCCCAACATTTTTTACATCATTTGTAATGGTATCAATTGATTCCTTCTGTTTTCTCATCCCTATCCAAATCTTACCAATA
>NW_007831085.1:0-772 GCF_000696425.1 Galeopterus variegatus
TGCAGTTTCTTTCAAGCACACACTCAGTTACAAAGCAAAACTGAAGGAAATAGCCTCTTGACCAAAATGTTATTTAGTTAGAAATTATTTTTAAAACTGTAACAAAATCTCCATTCTTTTGGAAGCCAGTTCTAGATGGCCTATTGGTCAACGAAGAAATTCTAGGTAAATTATATTTTGAAATGAGAGTTAATAAAAATACTGCACTTCAAAACTCATGCAATGTAGCTGATGTAGAATTTAGATGGAAATTTATAGCCTTAAGTATATATATGAAATATATATGTAAAGTATATATATATAGAATGTATACAGTATAAATGAAATATATGTACTTTATATATAAATTTTATGTATACTTTATGCTTTGGACTATGTATGCTTTCATATATAAAGTATACTCATATATTAAATATACATATATGTATATATGTTGGGTCCGCCGCCGGCCAACCCGAACAGCCCTTGCCTTGCTATCAGTCTTTCCCTTGGTGGGCAAGCGAATTGCCTGGATTCCTCTTTCCCTCCAGTCCCCGTTGGGAGGAGACGGGGAAAGAGAGCCCTGAAGAGAGGTGAGCACAGCCGCAGGCCCCAACCAGCCCGCTAAAGAACACTCAGACGCGGCGGGGGTTCTGTCAAGGAGTTCCATTTATCGTCACACAAGCACTTGCTTTATAAGGCAACTGGGGAAGGGAGGTTTTTACATCCTCCAGTCAGCTTAAAGGTTACCGAGGGCATGCATCCTGTCTCAGTGCCTAGCTATTGCAATCAC
>NW_007831086.1:0-772 GCF_000696425.1 Galeopterus variegatus
TGTGTTGTATTTCCTGTAGGAACCTCATGGAGTGGGCAGGCTGCAGTTTGGGGCAGGTTCTGGGTATTTCCCAGATCCCTGGTCATGATATTTTCTACAAGCGCCCGATCCCACTCTCATTTTCATGACTGACATAGTAAAACACTGTAACATCTAGCAGTGGAGAGAACAAACCTAGTTTCCCTCCAGAGGAAGAGAGATTCCCCAAGTTATTTCCTGTTGGAGCTTCGCAGGCAGCTAGACTTAACTTGCGGCAACCTTGATTACTGTTTCTCAGATGCTTTGAGCAAGAGCTCACACTCCCCAGATGAAAGAAGATTCAACAGGGAAGGAAACTGCTTAACACAATCCAGATGTTGCATCTTTGCATGAGCCTTTAGCAGAGAATTTCAGATTCTTTTGGACACATATGCAACTGGGTTTCTCTGCTCCTGCCTTTCAGAAATAGCTCCCCTACTGCAAAAGGCTAATTTACAAATGAAAAAAGGAAATTAACTGATGCCTGGAGATTGCAGTGGATTTCTCTCAATTTGGTTCAATAAACATTTACTGAGCACCTACTACGTGGCAGGCACATGTGTGCTGGGCGTTGAAGACAACAGAGTGGAGTCTGGGGTAGGCATGCCCTCAGGGATCTCACAGTCTAACGAAGACTAGGGTGAGTCCTCAAGTCTTGATAAGCCAACACAAGGGGGCAGAGAGAGAACCAAGGGGCTCTAAGAGGAAGAGGAGAGTCAGGAAGATGGGCTGGGCCACGTCACAGAGAACCCTC
>NW_007831087.1:0-772 GCF_000696425.1 Galeopterus variegatus
TGCTGGGTCCTAAGTTCGTCTTACTTCTGAACCTATGCTTGTTTATTCACACCATTCTGTCCCTAGCCCCCAAATAAAATGTTCCTTAAATGCCCGTCTCTATTAGCTAATGTAAATCCTCAAATCCCATTATCAGCAGATGAAGGAAGGCTTTTCTCTCTAAGAGCCTCACTTCAGAAGCTGTCACTTGCTACATTTTTCCGACTTAACAAGTTTTAATAATCAAAATAGAGGACTTTCTGTGAGGTAGGCTTCTCCAGCCCTAGTCACCACAAAAAGTAGAGTGTCACCAGTCACGTAACATGTAAATAATAGTACAGTCTTTAAAAAGGGGGGGAGGAGCGAAATTATTGCCCTACAGCCCTACACACTTGCCCCAACACACACAAGCTTGCTACACATGCACATGAATGAACATGCATGCACAAACACATGCACACATGCACATACATACATACTATACATGCACACGTGTATGTGCACACACACACACAATGTATCTGTTCAGCCCCCATGTCCCCTACATATCCTCCTCTGAAAATGGAACAATATTATTCATGCCACCCATGCGAATAATTCTGGGTTGCTGGGTCTGGCTCTTCTCTCTTGTCTGTAACCATTTTGTAAATCTTTGGACTTTTCTCTTTCACAGGTGTCCTCCCACCATCTGGGTTTGGAAAGAATCTCGGGTCCTGAGAGGGAGCATTTGCTCAGGCTCTTCTCGGTTACCTGAGCCCCATCTCTGTAAACACATGGGCTGGACGGGCTTGTC
>NW_007831088.1:0-772 GCF_000696425.1 Galeopterus variegatus
AAGAAAGCGATAGTGGAAAGAACCGTGATAACTGTCCGAAACTTGTTTTTTATCGAACTGATGTTCTGTTCATATTTAGTTCACAGTGTATTTTCTTTTTTTCCTTTTTGTCTTTTTTCGTGACCGGCAACGGATCGCAACCCTCTCGCGGGCCCAATTTTCTAATCTTTTTTCTCTTCCTCAGATTGGATAATTCTGTTGATCTATAAGTTCACTGACACTTTTTCATTTCCATTCTGCTGTTAAGCTCATCCAGTGAATTTTTTTATTTTAAATGTTGTGAAAATATATCGTATATTGGTGTGAAGCAGTTAAACTCTTTTATCTTAATTTTTTTCCAATTTTTTATTGTAAAATATATATATAAAATTTATCATTTTAACAGTTTTACATGTACAGTTTAGTAGCATTAAGTACATTTACATTGTTATGCAACCATCCCCATTATCTACCTTCAGGATGTTTTATTTGCCCATTTCTTGAAGAGTCAAATTTCTAAGAGGCTTCTTTTAAAATCTTCTGGCCAATTCTTTTGAAATGTACCTCCGTATTTCTTTTTTTTTTTTTCTCTTTTTGTCTTTTTTCGTGACCGGCAACGGATCGCAACCCTCAGTGTCGTGCCCGTACCGGACCGGGACCGGCAACGGGATCGCAACCCTTGGTATTGCACTCGCACCTCACTCAGCCAGTGAGTGGCCGGTTTGTATGTGCGATCCGAACCCTTGGCGGGAGCGCCACCACACTCCCAAGCAGCGCACTGTAGCAGTGCGCC
>NW_007831089.1:0-772 GCF_000696425.1 Galeopterus variegatus
CACTGAGGGTTGCGATCCGTTGCTGGACACAAAAAAAGACAAAAAGGAAAAAAAAAAATATATATATATATACTAATTATAAGAGTCATATTCATATGATAACACTTAATTTAAATTTGTTTATTTTGCATATTATATAACTATTTTAAAATATATTTAGAAAACAAAATATTAAAGATTTTATTTTCTTTTTCTGAAAGAAAACTACCCATAATTCAAATTTATTTGGATATTTTTACACATTTTAAGTGTGCTTCAAGAAATCAGCACATAGAGATTACAACTCAAAACATGAATTAAGGCTAAAATAATGATTAAAGCAGAATTATGATTAAAATAGACTTATTACTATCTCCATTCCTTTTTATCCAGAAAAAAATTACCATGTTAACATTTGCTAGATTATGTACTACTAGTTGCCTAAAATTTTCAGTCCATTTTTCTGTCTAACATTACTATAAACAACACTATTAAAAACAGCTTTAGATTTTTTTTTTCCTTTTTGTCTTTTTTCGTGACTGGTAATGGGATCACAAGCCTCGGTGTCGCGCCCGCACTGCGCAGACCGGTCTCTATATGGGATCTGAACCCTCGGCGGGAGTGCCGCTGCTTCCAAGCGCCGCACTCAACCGAGTGCGCCACCGGGCTGGCCCAAAAAAAACAGCTTTAGATTTTGATGTCTATAGATATATCGTAAGCATAACACAGACGGTGAAACCTCTCTTCTATTGCTGATTTACATTAATAGAGATAGGCAGTTATTACCTGTCAA
>NW_007831090.1:0-772 GCF_000696425.1 Galeopterus variegatus
TCCTTTCATATTATGACTTCCCTTAGGCTGAGGACTAGTATATGGGGAAACTGAAAGCTCTAGGTGATAACAATGATAAGAAAATAGATTCTTATAGTAAGCTAAATCACAGCTTGGTTTCAAAATGTTCTCTAAATATATGAAGTGTCTTAGGTTATCAAAGAAAATGTAGATGATATAAAGCTATTACTGCTTTATCCTCAGTGTTGTGTTGTATAGTCTGCCACCTTTTGGTTGGCTGGAAAAAAAAATCTTTTCCTGGACAATAAGTTTGAAGAGAAAATACAGATTTGTCAGTCATTCCCAGGGGAATCAACTCACATGGGAATTTTTTTAAAGCAAATCTTTCTCTCATTTCAACCTTGAGTCACTTTTTTTTTCTCTTTTGAAACATGGTCCTTTCTCTTTGTATTTTAATACTGTATTCATCATTGGGTAGGTTTGTGGACTGATATAATTCACTTATCCTTTTCAGGTCTGAGCTAACCAAACTCAAAATCCTGTGTTCTCAATATGACACATGAATATTTTGGTGAACGAAGTTCTTTCTATTTATGCAGTAAAGAGATACCATAGAAACATTCTTAATATGTTTTTAAGTATAAAAAATTATTATAACTAAAGACATAAATGAATGAAAGGACCTTGAAATATAATTTAGTCTATTGGGCCGGCCCGGTGGTGCACTGCTACAGTGAGCCACTTGGGAGTGCAGCGGCGCTCCTGCTGAGGGTTCGGATCCCACATACAGACCGGTTCCCGCTCACTGGCT
>NW_007831091.1:0-772 GCF_000696425.1 Galeopterus variegatus
AAATTATAAATTTCAAACTAAAGCTAGTCTATCCTTTAAGTTAGATTACATGTTCAATGACATAGAACAGAAAACACAGATAGAGGCCAGCTTGGAACTTACTCAAATGACAGCATTCTGGTTTTCATGTGAAGTTATAATCATTAAAAAAAAAAAAAACTTTATGATGAGGTTTATATATCATGTAATAAGGAATCATTTTGAAGCCATACTATCAGAAACCTCACTAGGTTGTCCAACACAATGACAGTTTTCTTAGATTAGTCTATGAAGAAATTTAATAAGTCAAATTTGAGTCAACACATGGAAACTCTATAGGCCCCTTGTATTTTCACTTGGAATCATGAAACATCCTCAGCTCCAGATTGTCTCACTACCTTTCCTTCATAGCTCCAGATTGTCTCCCTACCTTTCCTTCAAACACATGCACACACACATCCTGCCCCCCCACCCCCGCTCTAGAGCTATGATGATTTAATGAATGATGGTTTCATTTCATACAAAAATTTGAAGAAACTAGAACAGTAGTTCTCAGCCTTGGATGTTAATTAGAACCACCCGGGCTGCACTCCCAGTCATTTCTTTAATTGGTCTGTCGTGGAGCCTGAGCAACAGCATTTCTTTAAAACTCACCAGATGATTCCAAGATATAACCATGGACCGAGAACAGCCATTCTCAAGTAAGCTCTAAAGGACTTGTTGAAACACAGGCTGTTAAACCCCTAGAGTCTCTGATTCAGTAGCACTGGGGTGGGGCCTGAGAATTTGCACT
>NW_007831092.1:0-772 GCF_000696425.1 Galeopterus variegatus
AAATCCCTGAATCAGGGCCAAAAGGGCATAGTACACATCCTATTCACATGAAGCACGATGTGAGAAATCATAGTTAAAATCTATAAGAATCAGAAATCTAAGACAACTTGCTCAACAAGAAATTAACAGCAGCAATCCTATTTTGTTTGTTTTTTTTCATTCAGTCAGAAAATATTTACTGAGAGACTAAATTTTTTAGGCACAGAGCATCAGGAGAGAAGTAATTTGGGTAGTACCTGCTTGGTTTCCACTCTAGGCAGACGAAGTGTAAATGAAGATGGGGATGCTAGATGTGGCTGCACAAAAAAGACAGAGGTATACCTTAATGACAACTGGGTCACCCTAGGACCTCTGTATATCTGTATTACTCTTTGTTTTGTCCTTACCCAGAGTATTGATTGGTTTTGCTCCGGTTTTGTCCCTACCCAGAATGCAAGTTTATTTTTGATAGTATGTATGAATTCATCTGACTCCACTTGTCAGAGCTATCTTTCCTTTTTTTTTTTTTCCTCTTCACTCTCAAAGCACGTAGCTCTTACCATAATGCCTGTTGTATCATAGGCATTATTATGTCTGTTTCTCTAGTCTTCTTCAATATACTTATAAAAAGTATTTGATGATCCTTGGAGACTGAGGAATGTTCTGGAGCACTGATTAAACCATATCCTCATTAAATATTCATCTGCAAACAGCTATGTAAATAGACCCACATCCCAAAGTTACCAAACCTACATCTCCAGAACATATGAGATAATTATTTCCATTATTGAGT
>NW_007831093.1:0-772 GCF_000696425.1 Galeopterus variegatus
AAAAGGAAAAAAAAAAAAAGAAAATTTTATTTCCTAAGAGAAGTTACTGATCATAACCTGCTCCAATAAATTGATAGTCTCTCAGTGTCTTAGTCTGTTTTGTGTTGCTGTAACTGAATACCACAGACTGGGTAACTTATAAGGAAAAGAAATTTATTTCTCCAGAGGCTGGGAAGTCCAATATCAAGGTGCCAGCGTCTGGCGAGGGCTTTCTTGCTGTGTTGTCCAGTGGAGGAAGATGGAGGGGTAAGAGAGGGCTGAACTCCCTTTTACAACAAACCCACTCCAGCAATAACAACATTAATACATTCATAGACAGAGCCCTATTGACTTAATCACTCTTCAAGGTCCCACCTCTCAACACTGTTGCACTGGGAATTGTTTCCAACACAGGAAATTTGGAGGACACATTTAAACCATAGCACTCAGGATACATCTGAGTAAATGTAAATATACTATTTGGAAATATACCATTAAGCCTTTATAAGAAAATAAGTTCTGAATTAAGGTTAATCCTTTCCCTATCAAAATTCTCTCCTTAGGACCTTGTTCTATGTCAAAAGATCAGTAAGCTACAAGCAGCACTCTTATTTTTCTCTGATGATGTCAACAAATTCTATTAGAAAATCAACAAAGATTTTAGGTATTTGTCTTTAAAAGAAGGTATTTACAGATCTAAGAAAATTGCTTCATATCTGCATTAAGCTGTCAGAAGTAGCTACATAACATGAGAAGAAAAGTACAGGTTTTGTACAAAAAAGTACAAGCTCTC
>NW_007831094.1:0-772 GCF_000696425.1 Galeopterus variegatus
GTAGCAACAAATGTATGGCCCCTGCCCCAGCCTTCAGCACTACTTCTGTTCCCCTTCCTGAACCCTGTCCCACCCTCTGAAGACCGCCTGCTCCCCACTTGCTCTCCATTAGATAGAGTGGACCTTGGACAGGCCTGGACTTGAATCCTGATTCTGCAGTTTATGACTTTGGAAAAGTCCTTTCCCTCTAGGAGACCCATTTTCTTTGTCTGAAAGCAGGGATGAGGACACCTGCTGATTAGGATTAAATTAACTAATGGAAACAAATTATAGCACCTGAAGCATAATGAATGCTCAATAAATGTGAGTGTCTGGTCCATTTCTTTCTTTCTTTTTTTATTTATTTATTTATTTATTTATTTATTTATTTATTTTTTTAAAGATGACCAGTAAGGGGATCTCAACTCTTGGCTTGGTGTTGTCAGCACCACACTCAACCAGTGAGCTAACCGGCCATCCCTATACAGGATCCGAACCCGGGGCCTTGGTCTTCTCAGCACCACACTCTTCCCGAGTGAGCCACGGGCCGGCCCGTGTCTGGTCCATTTCTGCATTCCATCTGGCCCCAGGCTCCAGTCCAATGCCGTTTGCCCTACAGATGTCCTCCAGCTACCAGTTAAGGTGAAATAAATCAAATTTACAACTTTAAAAATGTAACATCAGCCAAGTCAGGGCTACTGGAGTTCAGGGGAAGAGGAAGAGAGACCTACGGAGTTCATGAAGGCATGAGAAACTATGATGAGAGAAAGAAAAAGCTGCTCTGAGCATTTTG
>NW_007831095.1:0-772 GCF_000696425.1 Galeopterus variegatus
AATATATATATATATTTATATATTATATGTCTGGGTAAGAACCCATTATTTAGTACATGTCTCATAAATATCTTATCTCACTCTGTGGATTGCATTGTTACCTTTATAAAACAGAAGTTTTATATTTTAGTAGAGTTGGATTTATCTATTTTTAACTTTATGGTTAATGATTTGTTTTTGTCTTAAGGAAACTTTCCCTACCTCAAGTTTATGAAGAGAGACTCCTGCATTAATTTTAAGTACTTTATAGCATTGCCTTTACATATAGGTCTATAATTCACATAGAATTGTTTTCTGTGTATGGTGTGAGGTAGGGGTCCAATTTCAGTTTTTTCCTATATGGATGCCTAATTCTCCCTGCATATTTATTTAAAAGATGACCCTTTCCCCACTCCTGTGCTGTATGGTACTTGTCATAAATAAATCAAGTGTTCAATCATGTGTGGATCTGTGCTCTCTGTTCTGTGTCTTCTTGACACCAATGCCACACTGATTTAGTTACTATAGCTTTTGTGATGTCTTCATAGATGGTACAGGAAATTTCCTTTTCTCTTCTGCAAGAGTATCTTAATTTTTATGTATGAAGGCTGCCTTACATTCTACTCACCTTTGCTTTCAGGATTCAGCCCTTTAGGGTCCCAGGCTAAATTGGGGGGTGATTTCCCTATCCTTGGCAGGACCTGAGCTCTGACATTTGCCCCCCAACTTCTTTAGGACATTTCTGAAGAAGTGAAGTAGAGATGGAGCCTAGCTGTTTTATGTATCACTTCTT
>NW_007831096.1:0-772 GCF_000696425.1 Galeopterus variegatus
GTTTTAAGTGTTTGTTTTATTCATAAGGCATAGCTTTTACTACAAGCAATTATAGCATGAGCTACCTTTCCTATTTTCAAAAAATGGTAGGCAAAACAGTTTACAGCAGGTTTCTATAGATGCCAGATTTGGAGCTGCAGTGACTGTGGTAAATTCTACATTTGTTACTATATATTTGTTGTAAAGATACAATTTTGGCACTTATATTCCTACTGAAATGAGGATTTGGTTTAGGAAAAAAATTTAACCACTTGGGCTGAAGAATCCAGTCACAGGAAACTCTAAAATGGCTTTGAATCTCTGTTGGGGAGAGGAGGTGAGGAGGAAAATCACTCTCCTGTGTCCTTCATGCCCCACCTTCTGTCCCCAGCCATAAATGGACTCTTTTCCCACACAGGGACTCCCTCCATCCTCTCCAGAACAGACGAAGTTGCTACTCTGACTGATAAGAGTTTGAAATTTATCAGAGCACATTTGCAGGGGGCAGGGTATTTGCAAATGGGCCACCCTTCTGCTGTTCTACCTGTGTCCCGGTGTGTCCTTCACCTCCAAGTCTGCCCTACAAGTGCAGACCTAGTTTCTTTCATACAGAATCCAAGACTTAGATTCAAGGTGGGAAGCCTCACATTTGCCTTGGTCCCAAGTCACATTCTTCTACCAGTTTACCTGAAGTCTTGCATTTTCTAGTCTTCAGCTACTTACTTAGATTAATAAGATGATACCTCATTTTTTTATCTGTCTAGTTATCACTATTTGCTCTGTCAGAACCCAA
>NW_007831097.1:0-772 GCF_000696425.1 Galeopterus variegatus
TAGAATATATCAAGTAATATGCTGGGTTTTATGATGTGAGAAAATAAAGCTTAATTTCTGTAATGCTATTCTTTTGACATATTTATGTGCAAATTTTCCACTGTCCTTTTCAAACTCTTAAAATATAAATGCTATATATACTAAAGATTTCCTCATGGTTCACTTTCTTCTTGTTTAAGGGCTTAAGCTCTACATGTCAGCTATGTACCAAGCAGCTGTTGCTAGGATGTATCTGTTTCCATAGCAATAGATGAACTCTTCAGAGGCATCTAGAATTCCTCTTCTTTTTTGCTATCCTTGAATCTCTTGTCCGTATGTAAATCAGTGTCCATTCTCCACCTGAAACAGAATTATCGGAAGTGAAAATATCCTGTATTTAATACCCATGTATCTACAGTGTTGTACAGTGCTGGGGGTTTTTTTTTTCCCCCTTTAAACTCTGTATTCTTTCCCAAGCTATGTTTAGATTGTGCAGAAATTCCTATGACCTGGGGATTAACACTGCCAAGTTAGTAAAGATCAGAAACATCTTCTGCCAATGCACTTTTCAGAAACAGCAATTAATAGGAGAAAATAAGTAGGTGTAAATATGCTATTTCATCTCCTTCTTTTCCTCTTCCTCTTCCTCTTCCTCTTCTTCTCCCACTCCTCCTTCTTCTATAAAGCATTCAATATGGAACCCAGAATGTGTTACAAAAGTAATGGGCACTATACTCCACATGGATTTGAATCAATCCCTTTGGGACTCAAGCCTGAATTTCAAATATCAGTT
>NW_007831098.1:0-772 GCF_000696425.1 Galeopterus variegatus
ACACTGAGGGTTGTGATCCGTTGCTGGACACGAAAAAAGACAAAAAAGGAAAAAAAAAAAAAAAAGAAAAAGAAAAAACCCTCTGAATATAAGTAATAGCATAAAGAAAGTTATTCTTATATTGTTAAACTGACTAATATAGACATATATGAATAACCAATTTACCACTATTATCAAATTTAAAATTCTACCTGGCTAGTAATAATGCTCATATTTAGCACATTTTGGGGGCTACTCTTTAATTATTCAAAATGAAAGTACAAATAGGCCTCAATTCCTAAACAAAAATAGTAATTTATATTACTAAAATCTGATAATTCAAAACATTTTCTGATAAAAACAATGCTAGACATGTGTTTTAGGTTCCCAGATTTGCTCCCAAATAATTTTAACTCATATACTGCTGGATTCTGGATCCCACATGCAGGGTCTATGAAATATAGAAGGGTAAAAGAGGACAAGAAACAAGAGAAAGAAAATGGAAGAGAAGAGTATTTCCATGCATATTTAATATTTTATTGAACACATTAATAGTGTTTTATATTTAAATACCAGTTATATACTGATAGACCTCATTTACTACAATAACAGCTTTTAGAAGGTCTTATCTATGCTGCAAGGCAAGCTACTTACCCAGTAGAAAAATGAAGAACTTGAGAATTTAATATATATTTACCTTATCCTCTTTTAGACATTCAAAGGTTTGAAAATAATTCTCAATTAGATTATTTCTCTAAAAAGTTGAGCTAATACAGTTCCTTTTTCTTGGAAT
>NW_007831099.1:0-772 GCF_000696425.1 Galeopterus variegatus
CCTTTCAGGTCTCCTTCTCCTGTAACTCCCTCTGCTTCCCAACCCCCTCAGTTAACTCCACCCCATCCACCTCCTGCACCCAGCCGGCCAGCTGGCAAACAGCCCTGGTTTCCGGGGCAACTGCCACAGGGTGAGGGCCCACCTAGTCAGCCTGTTCTCCCTCCTGCCTCTTCCTCCCCTGTTTCTTCCAGCCCCAATTCGCTGCCATTTCCTGTCTCTCAACCCCCACAAGCAGCTCCACCGCCATCTTCTTTTCCTCTGTCACCATCTTTTGTCCAGCCATTTTCTAGCCCCACCTTACTGCCATCTTGATCCCTGCCAACTCCTATTTCACCTGCCCTGGCGCCCTCCTTTAGTCCCCCTGTGACTTGTTCCCGGGGACTCCTCCCTTCCTCTACCATGGCTCCTCTCTGTGGAGTAGCTGGTGCTGAGGGGGTTGTAAGGGTACACGTTCCCTTTTCATTAGCCGATCTCGCCCAGCTAGAAAGTAGATTGGGGTCCTTCACCACTGACCCCTCTACTTACATTAAAGAATTCCAATGGGTCCTTCAGGCATACAGTCTCACACATCAGGACATCTATATGCTCCTGGCCAACACTCTCCTTCCTGAAGAACGCGACCATGTTTGGGGTGCAGCTCGGAGCCATACGGGTGAAATCCACCGCACAAACCCTGCCCTCCCCATTGGCCCCCAGGCAGTCCCCAAACACGATCCACATTGGGATTACAACACACCACAGGGAATTCAGGCCAGAGATCACTTTAGTTCTT
>NW_007831100.1:0-772 GCF_000696425.1 Galeopterus variegatus
AGAATTTACACTATCTAGAAAATTGAATTATTAGTATGGAGAATAAATTCTCAAATTTAGTTAAGACAGAAAAACAGAAAGAGAAAAAAATGAGATGGATGAAAAAGTCTATGATGTGACAGGACGCCCAGGCTAAAACAATAGTTTTCTAAAGAAAAATGAAACAAACAAACCAAAAACCCACAAAAGAAATAGAAGAGGAGACCCATCAAAGACACAGCTGACAAACCACTCCCGGACGAACGTAGACTGGTTGGCTGGGTCAGAGGCCCTCATGTCGAAAGGTCTCACCACGCACTCACAGCTCCCAGTCCCTTTCATGAAGCTCCGCTCTTAAATACGAGCCAAGGTCCCACATTCAGACCGGTTCCCGCTCACTGGCTGAGCAAGGCGTGGGAGCGACACCGAGAGTTGCGATCCCGTTGTTGGTCCCGGTCCGGTGCGGGGGCGACACTGAGGGTTGCGATCCGTTGCCGGACACGGAAGAAGACAAAAAGGACAAAAAAAAAAAAAGACACAGCTGACAAACCACTCCCGGACTGACGTAGACTGGTTGGCTGGGTCAGAGGCCCTCACGTCGAAAGGTCTCACCACGCACTCACAGCTCCCAGTCCCTTTCATAAAGCTCCACTCTTAAATACGAGCCAAGGACTAACACAAATTTGAAGAAAGTGTCCAAAATTGAAGACTAAGACCAAAATGAAGAAAAGTTTAAAAGAATCTTTCAGGATAAAGAGATTGAGATTGAAGACTTTTTTAAAACTTAGGGAGA
>NW_007831101.1:0-772 GCF_000696425.1 Galeopterus variegatus
CACAGTTTGCTGGCTTCTTCACTCCCACCTCCAGCTGCACAGAAATGCCCTGGAGGGGACTGTTGGCTTCCCCCACACACGCCAACGACCCACAGCCCCACCTTCAGGGACTTGCAAACCAGAGGCCACTGCAGGCCAAGGTGGAGGGATGATGCGTCGCTGCCATGGCCTTCTGAGATTCCCCACACCAGAACACATGCAAGAGCCGCAGCATTCCATGCCCCAACATGCGTGGATCTCATCATGGTGTTATTAGGACAGGACAAAGGGGCATGGCCCCCACGGGGGTGTGTACAGAAATGAAGGGTGCAGCCTATGGGGTGGGGGCTGCTCTTTGGCCTGAGCAGTCCTGTGTAGGTGGCCTCGTGTTGACATAGCCATGGAGCTGTGTTTGCCGGTGTGTGTGCAGGCTACATTCCATGCATGTGGTGAAGAAAGGACTGGATGGACCCACAGCCTTCGGGTGGATTCTTGAGGCAGATGATGAGAAGATGACCTGGATGTGGGGGGGCTCCAGTCCTGTGTGTTCTCATCAAACCCATTTCAGGGTGAGGCCCTTGGACGGGCCTGGGGCCCTAGACATGTTCACTGAGGGGGACATCAGCCCTGAAGCCGTGGTCCGGTGTGTGGCCGACTCTGCCTCTTTGCAGACATCCCTGGCACTAGACAGTGGTGTCCCAAGGACCTTGAGGAAAGGCCTTGCTTGACGGGGTTTACCTGAGCACTTCATCAGCCGTCCCTGGGCACAGTTGGGGGCCAGATGCAGGGGGCA
>NW_007831102.1:0-772 GCF_000696425.1 Galeopterus variegatus
GAGATCTACTGCCTTAGCCACAATTTCATTTTGTTATAATTAAATGACTTATGATATCTCAATTAAAAATTTTTATTTTCAGACTTGTCCTTCTTATTATTCCATTTATTGTGTCCGGGTTCGGCAACTGCCAGCCTCACTGAAACCTTTATAACTATGTATTATTTCTCACCTGGTTCCCATGTCATCCTTGGGTATCTTTTCTCGTGGTGCTTCATAATTCATCAAGGTTCTTGATCTTGGGAAGTTTATATGCCTAGCAAACCAAAGAGTTGCCCAATTATTTCTTAACATTTCTTTTTGAATTTAAAACTTAAAGTGAAATTACTTGCTACATCTCAAACATGCTTAGAGTTACATTAAATAAATATTTAGTGAGCAAATGAATTGAGAAGCTTTGAATAAAGTCACTGAGATGGTGAACACAGCTTGGAGAATCAATATCCTATCAATAAGGTGAAGAGTAAGACTCAGTGCTTTTCCCTGAGAATATCACATTCAAATAATCATAAAAAGTATTTGCCATAAAAATATCTATAAGCTATCTTTCTACAGAAAAGCACATATTAAGGAAAGTAAAAAGTTTACTTAATTGTCAAAAGAATTGGAGTATTTTTATTGTTTAGTTTTTGCTATATTTCCTGTGGATAGATGATTCAGAAGGTAAGATAGACAGCAAGTCACACATTCAATACTAAGATTTTTGTTTGATATTTGACTGTTATTTTTGCTTTCTCTTTAAACAAAATTAACTGTGAATGTATCCTCAGCA
>NW_007831103.1:0-772 GCF_000696425.1 Galeopterus variegatus
TGTGTATTACCTCTGAAAACCCCGTCTGTGGGAGTTGCTATCAATTTAGAGGTGCTGAAATGGAGAGTTGGAGGAGGGAAGAGTGAAAGTGGAGGCCGGAGAGGCTGGATTTGTCTGTTTCCTCATGATGACCCCTAGGTTAAATCTTAGGACATTACTAGTTCACAGGTGATGTCGTATGTTACAGTGCACCCTATTGGGAGAGACAGGGTGCCAAGTTGTTCTACTATCGGTGCTACTTGTTTAAAGTGGTGACCCCCAGTCTCCCTGTTGTTGAAGAACACTTTTCCTTTGTAATTAATAACTAATCTGTAAGAAATACTTTGTATGACTATTCTGCTTTCCAATTTCATTTCACCCAGTGGTTTTCGCTTCCCTTGGTGATCCTTGCCTGACTCAATTAGGGATTACCAAGGGGTAATTTTCTACTTTTATTCTATATTTATTTGTAGGGCATGTATCTGGTGTTTTGTTTTTAACAACTGCCTTAGTCCATTCAGGCTGCTATAAGAAAATACCATAGACTGTGTAGGTTATAAACAATAATAGAAATTTATTTCACACAGTTCTAGAGGCTGGGAAGTCCGAGATCAAGGCACCAGCAGATCTGGCGTATGGTGAGGGCCCAACTCCTGATTCTAGCCTGTGCCTTCTAGCTGTGTCCTCACATGGTAGAAGGGGCCAGGTAGCTCTCTGGGCCTCTTTTATAAGAGCACTAAACCTATTCATGAGGGCTCCACCCTCGTGACTTTGTCACCTCCCAAAGGCCTTA
>NW_007831104.1:0-772 GCF_000696425.1 Galeopterus variegatus
AGTTGACACACTGCTACCCGGGAGGAGGGGTGAGGACAGGGCAGGCGGGAAAAAAGTGCAACCGGAAGTTAGTTCTTTTAAGTTTTGAGTTCTCGGCTTAGGTTTTGGTTTCCCAGAATCAGCCTGAAGCAAGTTTAAAATGGCTGAGGTACTTTCCCAAAATGGCTGGCAGCCCAGGCATAGCTCAACACTGCACAGCTCTGACTGGAGGTAGGACTCACCATAGTGGGCCCAGCACTGGGCTCCAAGGCATTGTCTTGGGTCTACTTTTCTCTACTTCCCCAAGAGGACAATGTCTCTCTTAGTGTTGTGCTTTCTAAGGTTTTTGAAGTAATGGGGTGGGTGGTATGGTGGCTATCATGGCATCCTTAATGTTAGGTCATACAGTTCACAACCCCCTGAAACCAGCACAGCACAGTAAAATGCCCTCAGCGCTTGTTGCTATAGCCTGCCTGCCACTGAGAATTATTCATGGATTCATGTTGTTTCATTGTCTGGTGATGATGTGGGTTGGAACATCAGACCATTCTGCTGAGGCCATAGGCCTTTGCCTGGCACAAAAGCATGACCAAATGCTCAGTCTTTGGGCCGTGACCTGTGGACAGGGGCCCTTGGGTTCTGCTCACTACTGAGTTTCACTATGGTGGGCCCAGCATTGAAATCTTGTCAAAGTGCTACAATGTGACTATTCTTCCTATACACTTTAATGCGTCCTTTCTTATTATTATGCTGAAACCATGTACTGTGATCTCTTGCCTGGTTTCCTTAGCTC
>NW_007831105.1:0-772 GCF_000696425.1 Galeopterus variegatus
GCTTGGCAATTCAGGCAAAGAAGCCCAAAGACAAGGAAAAGATGCCAGGCCACCAGCTAAGACATGCATCATGGCAGAGGAAGTGGAGGAGGAAGAGAGAGACTGTATCCCAGGTTTCGATTGAAAGGACAAGTGGATAAGTAAGGAACGGGTTCTTATTTTTCCTTCCAGAGGAATAAATTTCAGAACAAGTCATTTAATGCAGGACTTAAGAATGTTGATGCCTCATTCTAACAAATACTAAGCAGATACTAAAATGGATTGTGAAGATAAATTATTTGTGATTAACGAGGTCTGTAAAATGAAAAACTGCAAAAATGCATCTATTTTGAGGCAAAGAAGAAACAGGTTCTCTGTATGTGGCTTTCAAATTCACCTCATGGGGCATCAGCTGAATTTCTTGTTCAAAATGTTCATACCCTAGCTGAACTAAAGATGACTGGAAACTGTGTGAAAAGTTCTCAGCCACTTTTGTCTTTTGACCCTGCTTTTGATGAATTACTGCATTATGCTTTGTCAAAAGAACTCTTAATTTATATCTTTAGTATGCCACGATATCATCCCAAATGCCAGCCATTTGTGGAACATGTGTTTACTTTCACTATTTTGTGTAATAGGATATGGTTTAGGAACTTTCAGATCATCGAAGAAGATGTTGCTCTTGTAGAAATAGGACCTCGTTTTGTCTTAAATCTCATAAAGATTTTCCATGGAAGTTTTGGAGGACCAACTTTATATGAGAATCCTCACTACCAGTCCCCAAACATGCATT
>NW_007831106.1:0-772 GCF_000696425.1 Galeopterus variegatus
ATCTCTTCCTAATTCCATTTTCAGTAATGTCAAGTTGGTAGCTTGAAACTGGACATAGGGCGAATGCCTACACCATGGAAATCAGCAAATGCTGCAAAGCAGGGCTTGTATATTGTTTTGTTGATGGATTCAATTCTTTCTTAAAAAGTATTAGAGAAAATGCAGATTAAACCTAAAAGTGTGTTGTATCTGTAACCATTGCATTGTCAATAACACTAAAATTTGAGGAAATAGTCTTCAAGCATTTGAAACTATTATCTGATTCAGCAAAGCAGTTGTTCTCATCCTTGACAAAAAAGCAAAGTTCTGACTTAATGTCTTTACTGATTCACCCTTATCTTACTCATTAATGTGAACAATAATACCTACCAATATTCATCAGTTGTAACAATAGATTGATTAGGAGTAAGAGAGTTTAGAGAAAATCAATAAAAGCATTGTATGAGAATTAATTCACCGCACAGAATTTAAGATAAAAATATTGTATATATTATTGCTATATGTAATTGCTTAATACTGGTAAAATTTATAATAAACATACATGCACACATATGTCTAAATAAATTTGTGTATATAAATATGTGTATATAAAAATATCTATATAAAATATATAAATTTTTTATATGTCAATATTTTTGTAATAATATATACAAACTATTTTTTGGAAAGTTGGTCATTATACATTTTACCAGTACAAGTTGTACACATACATGGTTTTAATAACCAGAAATATTGTACATAATCTTAAAAAATAACCAGCTCACTCAAACCT
>NW_007831107.1:0-772 GCF_000696425.1 Galeopterus variegatus
ACCATTAAACCCTGAGCTGCACAAAAAGCCTTCTCTAGGGAAACAGCAGCAAAGTAGCAATTTAAACAACCACACAGCTCAAGTACTGGTTCCCACAGGAAGTTCACCCGTGTTAGAAGCAAAGGACAAAAAATTAGTTCTGGCCCAGGCACACCACCAGCACCTGGGGGCCTGCCTGGGAACCGGAGGCTTGTTCTGGGGAGTGGACCCCACCCCCACTTCCCGGCAAACTGTGCCAGTGCCTTGGGGCCAGCGTGGGGACCCAAGGCATGGAGAAGGGGACTGGACCCCCCTCCCACGACCAGGCACACCACGCCAGCACCTTGGGGCCTGGGGGACTGAGGCATGGAGAAGGGGACTGGACTTCTCTCCCACAACCAGGGACACTGTGCCAGAGGCATGCAGAAAGGGACTGGATCCTCCTCCCACACCCGGCAAAAAATGCCAGCACCTTGGGGCCCACCTGGGTACCTGAGTTATGAAGAAGGGGACCGGACCCTCCTCCCACAACCAGGCACACTGTGCCAGTACCTCGGGGCCCGCCCAGGGACCCAGGACATGGAGAAGGGGACTGGACCCCTCTCCCACAACCAGGCACATGGCACCAGTGCCTTGGGGCCAGCCCAGGGACCAGAGGCATGGAGAAGAGGACCAAACACACCCCACAACCCGGCATACTACCAGTGCCAAGGAGCATGCCGAAAACAGCACCTCCACGTGGGTGGCCCACCACAGCCACCACAATAACCATGGCCGCTGCAAAAGCAGCTAG
>NW_007831108.1:0-772 GCF_000696425.1 Galeopterus variegatus
AGGTGTTCAGAAGGGGTAGAACAGATTCTCTAAGATGGAGCCAGGAAATTAGTGTTTTTAAGTATGTTTTCTACTCAGTCCAACGCCATTCATGGGGATCTCTGGGAAAGGGCATAGGATGATGGGGTTTTGTGATAGGAGGAGTAGTCACCTGCTTACACAGAAGTATTAATAATACAAAGTGTGTTAATGTAATATCTTAGTTGTGCAGACATCTTTTTATATCTTTATAAACTAAACATTTAAAAACTTTTTAAAGGTTTTAAGCCTTCAATTACACTTTATGCTGCATAACATAATATTTTTTTTTAAAGTTCTTGTTTATTTCTCTGGAATTAATTCATATGAACCCCCCACCCCCCCCCGCAAAAATTGATTCATACATAAGGTTTTGTTTTTCTGCTTTTTTTCTCTTCTATTTCTCATCCAATTTTTGAGGCTTATGTAGAAACATGTTCTCAATGAGCAAAGTTGTATGCAAGACTAAATTGTGATCCTACAGAGAAAACTGAATATTTTACAAGTGGAAAATATCATAAATCTATAAACAGAAACAAAATATATTTTACAAATCTAAATGTATAGTTGGACATGGAGGAAAAAACCATGAATTATTCTATTTTCCATCATAAAATTGATTCAAAAGAAACACAATGCATTTGGCAGGACAATGTACCTCTGTCCCATGTGCAATTCTGATTCTTAACAGTGTATTACAGCCAAACATTTATGATAGATCCTCTCAACTATCCAACCATCCTTGTCCCCTGAA
>NW_007831109.1:0-772 GCF_000696425.1 Galeopterus variegatus
GACATGGGATATCAAGGAAAACTGAAGTAGGAGAATGCGTATTCCAGAACATCTTCCAACAGCCAAGAAAAGGAAGGGGGAGGTGAACAATTGAAGAGAAATAAAGATGTAGGAAACAAGTGCAGAAAATCCCATGTAGTTATAAAATAAAATGTGGTAGGAGAAAAGTGACAATTGAGGAGAAACAATAAAAAAAGGAAGAGAGACTTACGTTTCAATTTGAAAGGATTTCATAAAGAGCAATCAAATTAATTAAACGATTTCTACACATACACATATGCTGATAAAACTTATTTTAATTTGGTGAGATACGGGGTGGGGAGGCAGGGAGGGGACCTACATGTATCCAGGCAAAGATGGAAAGAAATGGCTTACCTACAAAGAAACAAAAATTACTTTGGCTTCAGATAATATGAAATGCCAGGAGAAAGTGAAGCAACATTTTCAGAGTTTAAAGGAAAAATATGCAAGGTTACAAAATCTATCAAGTCAAGTTATTTTCACTTGCAAGAGGGGAAAAAGATAATCTTCCCGAGTAAAAACTCAGATAGTACATATATCTGCATTTTTCAGAAATCTTATTAAAATTGTGCTCTGAAAAAATCATCGAAATAACTCTAAGATGGGAATACCTTAGTGTTTCAATATTTAATACAAATTTTGCTGTTAGCATCTGACATTTTTTTACCATATTTAATATGGTTCACATTCTTACTATTTTGCATACAGTTTTAATTACTAATAAGTAACCTCCACAAGCTTTGCCTGTTTT
>NW_007831110.1:0-772 GCF_000696425.1 Galeopterus variegatus
GGAAAAATAGTACCCTAACATTGTGTTGATCTATGTTAATTTTGAGAAACTGAGATCAGGCTTATTGTAGAAGGCAGCCAGCTGCTACAGCCCTGTATATCAAGAGGCATAAAAATGATTTTCTTGGTTTATGATAAGAATTGAAAGTGAGCTACCACCACCAGTCAACAAGTAAAATGTAGTTAATGTTTCAAAGAACTCTTGGAAACTACAAGAAAAGTCAGAAGCCAGTACAGTCATAAACAAAGGCCCACACAGATGTCAGAGACTGAGGCCCCAGGAGGTGAAGTAACTTATCCAAGATCATACATCCAGTTAGCAGCAGAGCAAGATGGAAAAACCAGGCCACCCATCTCTTAGGTGGGCATTTTTCCAAATGCCTTATAAGCTTCATAACTCCACACAGAAGCTCTCAATGAACGTGGAGATGGGAAGCTGAATGACTGAGGCTAAAGGAATAATTCTGAAAGGTGACAGGGAGAAGGTAAGTTGTTAGCAGAGTTCTGAAGGAGACAACATGCCCTGGCAAACATCATGGGGGAGGAGACTCCAGGCTGGTTCCTGGCAGGAGTGATGACTCAGAGGCTGAAGAACTGTGGGCAAAGCCAAGTTGATTTGCATAGCTAACTCCAGAGAAAGCAGTGATTAGAAAGGCTCTTTGGCATTTTATCCCAACACTCAGCAAATGATCTTGCAAACTGTAGTGCTCAATGAATATTTATTAAATGAATAGATTTCATCCTCAAAAAAAAAAAAAAAAAAAAAAAACCTG
>NW_007831111.1:0-772 GCF_000696425.1 Galeopterus variegatus
GGGAACTGGTCTCCACATGGGATCCGAACCCTCGGCGGGAGCACCGCCACACTCCCAAGCGACCGGGCCTGCCCTCTACCTTTACATTTCAATAAATGGTCTTCTCATCTAATGCCCAGATGCAATTCAAAGGACCAGGATGCAATCAAGGACCATGAAGTGTCCTTGACTGCTGTTTGGTCAGTCCCGTGGCTGATGGCAGGGCCAGGCAGTGCATCTAGCTGCAGGGAAAGGTTATAGCAGGAGGGCAGTTTGTGTCATCCTTGCACCCTGGGGAGTCCCCCATATCTGGCATTCCCCCCCCCCAGGCACTTCTAGAATCTTCCCTTGGTCTCGGAGAGCCCCATTCCCCACTCCTGGGCCCCCAGTCCACCCGCCCAGTTGCCACTGATATTCAAGAAGCCTTGTAACCTGGGCCTGCCAGTCTACAGTCCCCCTGAATCCTTGCCAAGGCCCTGGGAGAGGGGTGCTTGTACCCATTTCACAGAACAGGCCACAGGCCATGAAGGCACAACATGCACAAAGTCACACCTGCTCAAGGAAGTGATAGAAGCCAAGTTCACCCAGACACCAGTCTCAGTCCTGCCCTTACCTCCATCCTTTGTACCCTCCCTCCCACAATTGTCCCCGTCTACCATCCCAGTGACCTCTCCAACCTAGCAAGCTCCTACCCCATCCCTCTATGACCCACAGTGCTTCAGATCATTCCCTCTTTTCCTAAAGATCCCCAGTTCTTGTCCTCTATTCTGCAACCCTTCAACCACCCCTGAGT
>NW_007831112.1:0-772 GCF_000696425.1 Galeopterus variegatus
ACCGCTTGGGAGCACGGCGGCGCTCCCACCGAGGGTTCGGATCCCACATACAGACCGGCCGTTCACTGGCTGAGCGGGGTGCGGGCGCAGCACCAAGGGTTGCGATCCCGTTGCTGGTCCCGGTCTGGTGCGGGCGCGACACTGAGGGTTGCGATCCGTTGCCGGTCATGAAAACAGACAAAAAAAGGAAAAAAAAAAAAAAATTCCAAGGGGATTTTTCATGAGCCCTGAGAAGCTGATTATAAGATTTTTCTGAAAGAGCAAAGAAATAAAAATACCCAAGTCATTCCTAAAGCAAAACAACTAGATGGGGGTGGGGGGAATTTTTATCAAAAGACACCATAAAAATAGTGGAAAAACAATCCATAAAAAAATTATTCTGCAACTGATAGAGGAATAATATTGCGAATTAACAAATAACTCCTTTAATAAATAAGAAAAATCAAAGAACTTAATAGAAAAATGAGCAAAAAATACGAACAGGTATTCACAAAAGAGGAAACACAAAGAACCATAAATAAGTGACGTGTTCCCCCACCTGACCAGTAAAAAGGAGATGCAGATGAATATGACAATGAGACATTGTTTTTTACCAGCCATACTGGCAAAAATTTTAAAGCCTGACAACAAATATTGCTGGAGATGTGCAACAAGCAGTCTCATATACTGCTGATGGGAGTACAGATTGCTGCAATTACTTTAAAAACAATGTGGCATTCCCTAGTTATGTTATACATGCTCAGACCTATGACCCAGGAATTCCACTCCTAAA
>NW_007831113.1:0-772 GCF_000696425.1 Galeopterus variegatus
TTTGTTGCTCTTGGAAATGCAAATAGTACTCTGTTATCACAGCGCACACTTCTCAGGGTCGTGCTGTCTCCTGGCACGGCCGCTCCAGACCTGTCGCCATCTATCATGGTCAGCATTTGTCATTTTTACAACTGGCTTACTTCACTTAGCATAATGTCTTCAAGGTTCATTCATACTGTAACATGTGAAAGGACTTCCTTCCTTTTTCAGGCTGAATAATGTTCCACTGTGTGTGCATACCACATTCTGTCTATCCATTTAACTGCTGAAAGACACTGGGTTGCTTCCACCTCTTGGCTCTGTGAATAGTGCTGATATGAAAATGCATGTGCAGGGTTCTCTGTGAGACTCTTCTTTCAATTCTTTTGGACATGCACCTAGAAGTAGTATTGCTGGATTGTATGGCAGTTCTGTTTTTAAGTTTTCTGAGGAATTGTCATACTGTTTTTCATAGCAGTTACATCATTTTATAGTCCCACAAACAGTGCACAGGGGTTCCAATTTCTCCACATTTTTTCGAACACTTATTATTTTCTGTTTTTTTGATAGTAGTCATTGGTTTCACTTTTGCCTTTAAATTTTTACCTGTTGATTTTATTTTAGTAAAAGAAATTAGAAAGTATTTTGTTTTATTTTTATTTCCCAAGTAGCTATCCAGTTGTCCAATGTATTTTATATAATCTATATTTTTCCAAATATTTGATATAACACCTTTAATGTACAGATCTAATAATTTCCCATATGATTTGTGTCTGTTTCTTTTTTTTTTTTT
>NW_007831114.1:0-772 GCF_000696425.1 Galeopterus variegatus
CCTCACTCGAACTTCTTCTTGCCCAACACCATGCCAACTTTCAGCACTCTGGGTGAGGTTATCCGCACAAGACTTGCTCGTGGTGAGCTCGTGCTGGCTGCTGGTATCCGTGGCTTCCTTGTGTAGCTGCTCACACGCCAGCCCCTTGAACTTCCACAATGCACTCTTGGATGCCATTTGAAGCTGAGATTCCACCTTCTTTCTTGGTTGGAGATCTGAACTCCACTTGCTTGTCTCCAATTCTCCAAGCTACTTATGCTCTCCACAGCTCACAGATGTCACCCAGAGCATTCTGGGTGCTCTACTTTGACAGGGTTTTTTTCCCCCCCAGTAACATGGAGTATAATTTTTCCATCCTAGAATACCACAAATGTCTGTTTCACCGTATATAAAATGAAGATTACCATAGCAGTACCCCATAGTGTGGTATGATAACCAAATGGCTTAATGCACCAAAAGGACTAGTGTCTAACACGTAGTAAACACTCCCCCCAAATTTTTTAACAAACCATCATATCACTTCGTTTTCTCCTGAATGTCATTGCACATCCAGTTCATTTGGCCTGAAAACCCAACTCTTGTAAAATCTGTGTTTTTTCCTAAGTTTCCTAATTCCATAAATGATATCATTATTCTTGTAGTTACGTGACACTCAGAGATACCTGTGATTCATTGCTTGCCTCTCCTCCACATCAGCCAATGTTAAGTCCCATAGGTTCTGCCCCTGAAATTCCCACCAGCCCTTACTTCCCATCCCATGGCCACCATTATG
>NW_007831115.1:0-772 GCF_000696425.1 Galeopterus variegatus
CTAAGTTATCGAGAGTGCACCACGTCTTTCAATGATCGGGCATGGAAAGGAGTCTGCTTTTTCCTCATGTTTTCCCACACCAGCACCTCCTGACTTGCCCCTGACCATCAGCGGGGACAGGAAGGCTGCTGATAGAAACCCCCGGTGATGCCACACTCACTCTTGAGTGACCCTGCTGACAAACGGCTGAGTGTGTTTTGTCCCTGTCAGCTCTGCTTAGAGACTTAACACAATTCACAAGTGTATTCATTTAGTCAACAAGTATTTTGCAACTAGCAGCACTTGAGAAGCAGACAAAGTCCTAGTGTTCTAAGAGGTTACATGACAGCAAAACCAGAAACTAGTAAACAAAGTAACTGTGAATTTTGATGAATGCTTTGAAGGAAACTAAAAAGAGGCTAAAATAAAGATTCTTGTTATTGATCCCCCTCGATGATTAGGGTGATCAGGGAAGGCCTGTCTGAGATTTAAGCTGGAGGAGCCATGTGCCTGCGGTGGGGTAAGAGGGGTATCAGATTTCCAGCGCAGGGAACAGCACTGTGAGGCGACCCTGAGGCAGGAAAGGGCCCAGAGCCTGGTGAGGGAGGGGGAAAGAGACTGGAGGTGAGTGTGGGGAGACAGGCAGGAATATTTTTAGGGACATGAGTTTTAAATTATCTGGGTCTGGTGTGAGTCCAGTTGGTTATTATCAATAAGTCCAGTTGGTTATTATCAATAAGTTATCCAGATTTCAAAACTTTTAAATACCTCAGGTTTTTTTACACCTCCCATA
>NW_007831116.1:0-772 GCF_000696425.1 Galeopterus variegatus
AGTCCAAGAGTGGGCAGAGATTTGCTGAAAGTCCTACACTGTCCCATGGGAGGGCTTTAGCATATATCACGTGCTCCCGTGGGAATGTGCATTTCTGCAAGAAAAGCACAGAAGACTGTCATTTTGGTGGGTGATCTATTCACACCAATTCACTGAAACCTGGCCTTTTATTTTATTTTTTATTTTTATTTTTTTTGTCTTTTTCCGTGTCTGGCAATGGATCGCAACCCTCAGTGTTGCCCCCGTACCGGACCGGGGACTGGCAACGGGATCGCAACCCTCGGTGCCGCTCCCGCGCCTCGCTCTGCCAGTGAGCGGGAACCGGTCTGTATGTGGGATCCGAACCCTCGGGCGGGAGCGCCGCCACGCCTCCCAAGCGGCGCACTTATCCAGTGCGCCACCGGGCTGGCCCGAAACCTGGCCTTTTAAATGTAATTCAGAAACACTGAATTCTACCAGATCAATAGCCAGAAAACCCAATAGTTTGTAATCTTATAAGCTGCAAATCTGGCAGGAGAGAGGTAATCCCAGAGCAATAACATTCTATCAACGCCTTCACTTTTGATATTCCTTCTGCCAAGAATGCCCGTTCACCCCTGGTTTCTCCTGGACAACGCAGGTGCCTGCGCAGACCTCACCTCATGCTAAAGACGCTTCCCGGTCAGGACTTCGCAGGGGCTCCACCCACATGCTCAAGCCTATTTCTGTCACGTTAGTCGTACCCTTTTCTAATGGTCAGTTTGCTTCTTCTGCACTAGGCCAGGCATGTGTC
>NW_007831117.1:0-772 GCF_000696425.1 Galeopterus variegatus
TTTTTTTTTTTTTTTTACTGCCTAGATACATTGTTTCCTTGGGTCTATAAATAAAGAAATCACCTCATATTTTGTTGAGAAAAGTAGGAAAAAATATTGTGGAGAAGGATAAAAGTGGTGTCTTTGGAGCATGTGATATTTATGTGGCATATGATTGTTTATTTCTCAAACAATTTTCCCACCTCACGTGAGATGCATCACCCCTTTCACAGTGCCTGTTGTCACACTGGCAGACTGACTTATAGAAAACATTGCCATCGAATGCACAGGCTTTTTCCCAAACTATTTCTGTGAATGTAATTTAATGCTCTTTAAGCTTTATTTGGAATTCACAGTCATATTAGTACAGGTGTTTTGTGATGTGCTTTCATAAAAATATTACAATTTACATGTGGGCAGACTCCTGAAAAATACATTCCTCATGTTAGAATCTTGGGTATGTAAAATACATCTCAATAAGTTTGTATATAAAAATTCAAAATAATAAGAATGCATTCCTATTCTATTGGTTGAAATGTTCTTAGGTAGTTGCAGGGTAACTGTCGGTTATAAACATGGCTATAATACTACTACTAACAGTAACAATAATAATAGCCAGCATTTTCTGAGACTTTACTGTGTGTCACTTCATGTTCAAAGTTCATAGCCCATTCAGTCTTCATGGAAAATTTATGAGGTAGGATATTAACATTGTCCTCATTTACAGATGAGTAAAACAGGGACAGATAGTAATGTGCCTATGCTTCTATAGGTAGTAAGCTGGTAGTCAACT
>NW_007831118.1:0-772 GCF_000696425.1 Galeopterus variegatus
GGGATCCGAACCCTCGACGGGAGCGCCGCCGCACTTCCCAAGCGGCGCACTAGCACAGTGCACCACCGGGCCGGCCCCTGGACATTTTTAATACGTGGAAACGTCACTACTGGGCCACAGTGAGGTTAAACAGGAAACATCTCAGATGGAAGAGTTTTCATAGTCTTTGTAATGCTTTTATTTTTCCTTTATGTCTACAAAACCTTTGTGGGTTTTTTTGCTTTGTTTTGTTTTGTTGTTTTTTTTTTTTTTTTTAGTCATGAGTCCCTTTAATCCAAATACTTATGACATTTTATTTTAAAATATTAGGATTCTCCATACACCCCCTCCACAAAGGATCACTCTGTTCAAACTCTAACACTGATCAGTGTTTTACTGTTACCCACAGAGCTGGAAGCACTCACCTGTACTCTGATGTAAACCAGACATTCCTCCGTATGTCACAAACACCATCACTGGAAATACCAGTCCCCTTTCTGCTATTCAGTCCTCTCGCCTACCACGGCTCCTGACCCCTCTCTTTGGTAAAATCCCCTTATGGGGTACAACCTCCCACTGGAGAAACTGATGGGGCCAGACCCCTTGCTGATCCTGGACAGTCAATGGACATTGACCTAGCCTTGACTCTGGACTCAGTCCCTTGGCTCCTGATCTGCAGTGGGTGAGAACCACATCAGAGCATTTAGAAGCAGCATCTGTCCAGGCAATGGGAAAGAGAGATGGGCAGGTCTCAAAGTGTGGCTCTCAGAATGCCTCTGGTCCCTGACCATTT
>NW_007831119.1:0-772 GCF_000696425.1 Galeopterus variegatus
CTCTCCTCTCTCCATCTCCTCTCTTCCCTCTCTCCCCCTCTCTCTACCTCATCCTCTGTGTGCAGATTCCTCTCTCTGTCTCCTTTTCCCTTCCCTTTCTTTCCTCCCTTCTTTTTATCCACTGAATTATAATATGGAATTAAAAAATATTCAATAGCTTTGGCCAGCCCGGTGGCGCACTGCTACAGTGTGCCACTTAGGAGCGCGGTGGCGCTCCTGCCGAGGGTTCGGATCCCACATACAGATCAGCCGCTCACTGGCTGAGCGAGGTGCGGGCGCAACACCAAGGGTTGCGATCCCGTTGCCGGTCCCGGTCCGGTACGGGCACGACACTGAGGGTTGCGATCCGTTGCCGGTCACGAAAAAAGACAAAAAGGAAAAAAAAAAAAAGTGTTTCTCTAGAATCTCGGCTGAATGGAGTGGAAGGATTGAAGTGTTCATGCATTGTGTTAGTCTAACATGAAGGCTTTTTGGTCCTCCATTTATGAAACTGTGTATTAAGAATTAAAATTTAATGAAACATGAAAGCGCTAGGCCAATTATGAGATGTTGAGCCTATGTGTAGTGGATTGAATTATGTCGCCCCAAAACTCATTGAAGCTTGAATTGTATCCCCCACGTTTTATGTACTAGAAACTTAGTCCCCAATGTGACTGTTAAGAGGGTGGGAAATCCTATTATGGTAATTGTAAATTGGGGCCTTGAAGATGTGATTGGATTGTAGGACCCTGAAGTAGTGAATGGATTAAAAATGGTGGTCATTGGTGTGATT
>NW_007831120.1:0-211 GCF_000696425.1 Galeopterus variegatus
AATATTGATGGCTCTGGTGTATGATAACCTAATTTTATTTATTCATCAAATATTATGCACCGATTTTTGTGTGCAAACCAATTATTTGCACAAATAAAAACATACTAAAGTTTATCTTTGTCAGATTTGTAAAGCAGCTTTCTTTTAGCAGTCAATATAATGACATACCTGCATCAATATTTGCTGAAGGAGATAATTATGGAAATAATGT
>NW_007831120.1:5711-6483 GCF_000696425.1 Galeopterus variegatus
TTTTACAGATAAGGAAACAGGTACAGAGAAGTGATTTGTCCAGAGTCACAGAGATAGTGACAGAAACAGTATTAAATTTTATTTATATCTCCTTCTATTCCAATCTTTCTACAATAATTCTAAGTGGATTCATAGCTAAAGCATAATGAAATCCAATCTCTGCCTGAAACTCTTCCCATTCAACTTATGTTTAATGATAAGTATGATGATTATGATGATCAGTAAATGTTAGTCATAATTTCAGTGTTCTTTAAACCGTGAAAAATTCTTATTATATCATTTAACTTGCTGACATGCCATAGATCAATCAGTCCTTCAAACACCTTGAGTCAGTGAGATCTGGAATCAGTGGTGTATTAGGAGACCCCTTTCCCACCAGTCAGGAGCTGAGGAATAAACTTCAGGTGCCTACACCCTCGGCAGCCAACCCTTTGTGCAGGGTTCACATGCCAGGCTACCTGCCCTGGCTTCTGATTGCCAATCTAGTTCCCCAGTGAATGTAGATCTTGGCCATGGCTCTGGCTGAGGATAGTGGACATTTTTCATTTTCTTTTGGAAATAGCATCCTAATTTTTTTTTTATTTCTTTTCCTCATTGTGCACAGTCTTTTTAAGACTGAAAAATCAAGATGCTCTTTTTTCCTAGTTGAGAGGTGTTCACGTGACACAAACTATACCATTTAGAAGCTCCTTCTCTGGAATTTGAATCCTGTGCAAAACTACTGAAATCAGTGGGAGCTCACTCATTATGGCAGCACCAGAATGAGAAGACT
>NW_007831121.1:0-772 GCF_000696425.1 Galeopterus variegatus
TATCTCCATCATTGCTATCTCCCTTGAGAAGCAGGTTGCTGGATTCTGAGAAACATCCCTCCAGCCCCCCTGTCACATGCCGCTGGACCCAGTGAGCCTGCACTGATGGCCCCTTCCTGATGCTCTTGGTTAGCCAAGAAAATTGTGGGTTTCTTTTTCAGAGAGTGATCCATCCAGTGCTCTCCCCCTCCCGCCTCACTGCTACTGTCTCTTCTACCTGCTCAGCCTCGGTCACTCCATCACCTGTCAGGGAAGCCCAGACAAGTTTTACAAATGTGTCTGGAAGAAAAGCAATTTGTCTGGGGATGCCTACGTTTCTTTGTGTCTAAGAAGAGACTTATTATTTCTCGGCCACAGCAGGTCCCACGTGTACGGCAGCAGCATGTGTTTAGGGGATGGGCAGTACCACCAGTCGGGGTATATGACACCATCAGTTACTGAACCTGACCAGGCTCCAATTAAAGTTGGGTGGGGAGCAGAGAACTCTCAAGTCCCCCAAACCACAGCCCCAATATATCACCTTATAAACAGAGGGAAAGAAGCTGTCCTTACGGTCAGAGAAGTGACCACTCAAACAGGTCAAGGAAGTTTAATAATTTGTTGATAAAACATGACCAGCCTATCTGTTTACTCTCTTCTCTAGACCTCCCTCTATGTAAATATTTTGAAGTTATTGGAGGTGCAGTTGCCATAATATGATGAATTCAAGTATTATATTGTCTGGCCATGCTATTGTTAATCACCATTAATAATGTACATAATTTTACTTGAT
>NW_007831122.1:0-772 GCF_000696425.1 Galeopterus variegatus
TTAGAGACTAACCATTCTCTATCCTTTCTTCCTGCATGGTGACCCTGAATGAAAAGGTCTCGCCAGCTTGGTATAAAGACACCACACGATGGATGCTTCCACCTTTTTTCAGGTAGAATAGCCATATGCACTTACTGGTCCAGGTCAAAGTTAATGCTTGTTTTTCTGGTATAACAATGCCCCTTTCAGTCTGCAATGTGGCCCAGCTGGCATGATAAATTATGTGAGATGCAGCAGGCACTTTAGACATTGCACTGGGTGACTTGATCTATGAAAGTTACAGACCTGGAGTAGTGAGATCAAAGAATCTGTCCCAAGGTTATCTGTGTGAAGCCAAGACCATGATCAGCTACTTGCTCAAAGGGCAGCAACAGTGTTGCGTTTGCTCCCAGGTGTGAAATTCATGCTCATCATAAGGAAAAAAGGAATGTTATAGCAAATGTCATTTTAAGTGTGTATGACAAGTGTTTACTTCTGGGGAAAGCTCATTTTAACTCTCGAGACCAACTTATTGGTAAAGTTAAAAAAAAAAAGTCAAGGCTCACATCCATTTTATGACTTGTTACTCAAGTGATTCTGCTCTGAAATTCTTCAGAATGGCTTTGGTGAGTGTCAGATCAAAGTCTACAGTTATTACATCAGAATGGCTGTTTCCACTTGCACTTGGCAGTTGTCTACAAGAATATCAGAAATTAAAAAGAATGGAGCATAGGAGCATAGGAAAACAATGATTCTTTCACCTTTTATTTGGAGGGTTCTATTTTTTTTTTTT
>NW_007831123.1:0-772 GCF_000696425.1 Galeopterus variegatus
GAAAAATATCAAACATTCCAGCCCCACGGCCCCTCGGTGGTTACTTTCTTATTCGTATGATTGAGTCGGGCTGGGTTGTCCGCTCATTCACTCTATAATGAAAAGGAAATCAGCTGTTCACATGCCAGGGACTTGAGAAATGCTGTTGTCTGGGGGTCCATTTCCGTGTCGCTGGCAGAATCGTCTGGCCCCACACACACTCAGCTGTCACCACAGGTCACTGGAGGGGATAGGGATTTGTGCAGGCACCTGAAGATAGCAGCTCAGGCATGGACAGAAAATACCTGGGGACATTTGCTTGTGCGGTTCTGGCACATAATGGGCGGTGATTACTTGAGCTCATCAGGCCGGATGAGGTCGTCACCAAACCAAGGACAGAGGTTACACCAGGTGATAGTGTTTTTGCCAGGAAAACTTTCATTTACTTTATTAACTTTTTTTTTTAATTAAAAAATGATGACAGCTACATGGGTCAAGTTCGTTTAAAAATACTTTTTGAGGTGATACAAAGATAAGGAAATGTATATATATATATATATTTTCTGTCACGAGGGGTGGGTGGGGAGAATTCCTGTGTCTAAAAGAAAGTTCGACTGGAATAGAAGACCCCGAAAGGAAACCTCAGTTAGTCCTGAGGCTGGCTCCTGTCTAGCCCCTAACCAGCCATGAGAACTGGCCAGGTGGGGCTTTGTTTCCCCACCCAGAAAGGGGTGATATACCTCACAGGATTGCTCAGAGGATTATCTGAGCAAATATGAAGCATGTCACACAG
>NW_007831124.1:0-771 GCF_000696425.1 Galeopterus variegatus
GGCCCATAAGTTTGAAACTTTTAATAAATTTTGTGTATGATGTTAATGTTTACCACAGATTTTCTCAAGAACCTTTCTTATACTGTTAGCCATTATAATTCTAGACAGGAATATGTTGTATTGCTCAAACTTACTGACCATGAAACCTTTTACTGGACTAGGATTTTGTGCGCATACTCACTCACCTACAAATATTTTGTTACCTTCTCAGCTCCATAACTTGACTCACGCCATTAATCTTGCTTTGCATAACCTCTTCTCCCATCTCTGCCCCATAAAAATCGTACTTACCTTTTTTTTTTTTTTTTTTTTAAAGATGACCAGTAAGGGGATCTTAACCCTTGACTTGATGTCAGCACCACACTCTCCGAAGTGAGCTAACCGGCCAAACCTATATGGGGATCCGAACCTGTGGCCTTGGTGTTACCAGCACCACACTCTCCCAAGTGAGCCATAGGCCAGCCCTGTACTTACCTGTTAAGGTCCAACTCAAGAGGCCTATTCTAGAGAAGGCTTTTCATCATCAATCACAATGGGATGTGGTCTTTTCTCTGAGCTCATAACAATTTTTGTGTCTTCTGTGACATCTGTCATGTACTCCTTTTATTATACAGATATATACTAATTTATAGGAAAATATTACATCTCTCTTAAGAACAGTATATAATTTAAGTTGAAGTTTACTGAAAGCTGTAAGTGCTATATAAATACAATGGCATTAATATAATAAAAATTGTGTTTTTATTTGTTACAATTTCTGGTACATTGGTT
>NW_007831125.1:0-771 GCF_000696425.1 Galeopterus variegatus
AATAGAATTATATACATTATACAAATTTGGGAAGAAATAAATGACATTAAAATGTTCTAAGGTCCATGCTGAGGGTAAAATAAATAAACTAATTAAAAGTGGGTGGGAGGTTCTAACAGGGAAAATTTTCTTTTATTTTTTTTCCTTTTTGTCTTTTTTCATGTCCGGCAACGGATCGCAACCCTCAGTGTCACGCCCGTACCGGACTGGGACCGGCAACGGAATCGCAACCCTCGGTGTCACGCCCGCACCTCACTCAGCCAGTGAGCGGGAACCAGTCTGTATGTGGGATCTGAACCCTTGGTGGGAGCGCCGCCGCGCTCCCAAGCGGCGCACTGTAGCAGTGCGCCACCGGGCCGGTCCAAACAGGGAAAATTTTCAAACAATGCAAATATTTATCATTGAAAGAATGGATCAAAAGACCTTAGTAAATGCAAAGCTATGCAGCAGTCAAAATGAACAAACTAGATCATGTAGACCAGCATATATAACTGAGGCAAATAAAGTCAGATAAAAAAGTTGCAAAACACCATATATTGTTATGTCATATATAAGTAGTAAAATTATAAAGACTTCATAAAAAGAAGCACAACCAGCTTAAGTATATAACTCAGGAAGGGGAATAGAAAGGGTGAGTAAGTGGTTTTTGCTGTGTTCAATAATTCATTTTGTGTAAAAAAATACACTGAGGTGTTTGGCTGAAAATTAACATGGTGGCTGTCTATCAGATTCTGTAAGTTTAAATTTAATATATAAAATAAATTTTAAAGT
>NW_007831126.1:0-771 GCF_000696425.1 Galeopterus variegatus
CTGTTTCCAGATGTAGGATTCTCTTGAGTATATCTTGTAAAGGAAATCTAGTGATGATAAATTCTGTAAATTGTTGCTTGTCTAGGAAAGACTTTCTTTCTCCTTCATTTCTGAAGGATAGCTTTTCTGGGTATAGTGCTCTTGGTTAGCAATTTTTTTTTAATTTCAGTCCTTTGAATACATTGTCCCATTCTTTCCCAGCCTATAAGGTTTCTGTTGAGAAATCTGCTATTATTCCAATGGGGATTCCCTTATATGTGACATAATGCTTTTCTCTTGCTGTTTTAGAATTCTCTTTGTCTTTGATTTTGGACAATTTGACTAAAATGTGCCTCTGAGAGCAGTTTTTTAGTTTGAATCTATTTGGGGACCTTTGAGCTTCCAGGATGTATATGTCCATACCTCTCCCGAGACTTGGGAAATTTTCAGCTATTATTTCATTAAATAGTTCTTTGATGCCTTTTCCCCTCTCTTCTCCTTTGGGAATGCATATAATTCGAGGTGTTTTTTTTTTTTTTTCTCACTGGTGTTCAACAATTCCTGTAAGCTTTCTTCACTGTTTTTGATTCTCATTTTTTCCCCCTCTGGCTGGGTAATTAATTTCAAATGACCTATTTTCAAGTTCAGAGATTCTCTCTCTCTCTCTCTCTCTCTCTCTCTCTCTCTCCTTCTTTTTGCTTCCTTCAGTATGCTGTTGAAGATCTCTATTGTATTTTTTTATTTTTTTATTTTTTGTCTTTTTCCGTGTCCGGCAACGGATCGCAACCCTCA
>NW_007831127.1:0-771 GCF_000696425.1 Galeopterus variegatus
ATGTCACAGGGAAAATCACAGAGAACATGTATCTTGAGAGACATCATTGTCCAGGCCCTAGCATGTCAGCCTGGGCTCTCTCTTCTCAGCCTGGCCCTGATCCATTGATGGGCAAGTGGATTCTAAGAAGTACATTTTCATTCCTTCTCATGTGAAGTAACAGAAAATAATCAAGTATGTTAAAAAAGCAGGTGTGAGGCCCGCTTGCTCTGGCATCGGCATTGTTCTTAGCTGTAGCTCATGGGACTCAGGTCCTGGATGGGAAAACCAAGAGTGAAGGATTTACAGAGAATGATATGAAGCTAAACTCAAAGCCAAACAAGAAGACTGTACCACTCACTGCAAATTACACGCATGAAAATGTACCTCGTGTCATCTCTACACATTGAGACTTGGGTGGATTTTGTTTTCTTTCTATACACTCTTCTATGTTTTCCAAATTTTCTATAATAAATAAGCATGACCTTGGAAATTCTTGTTTTGAATTTTTTTAAACAAAAGATATGTAGAAAGATTCCATCCAAATCCAAGCTTTAGCAGAAATATAAAATCTGAAATAAAAATTAGAACCACTGATCCATAATAATTCACTTCAACCTGTTTTCTAGAAACAGTATTATAAGAGATCTATTAAAAGATGGAAAATGAAATTTCAAATTCATACCAAACGTTTAAAATTAACTAAACATTACTGTTAAGATATCTTTATAGTCTTAATTTTGTGTACGTTTTATTTTTAAAGCAAGAGTTCTAATCTTTTTTTTACTAAAG
>NW_007831128.1:0-771 GCF_000696425.1 Galeopterus variegatus
AATTTTTTTGAGCGAATTACTTAATTGCTTCATTCCTGAGTTTCCTCATCTATAAAAGAGGAATAATTACATGACCTATAGGGCTACTGAGAAAATGACATATAACACTTGGAAAGCACTACATGACTATTTGCTATTATTACTATAGCTCTTTATAAAATCAGTAGGAGATCGTATAAAAATAGAATATAAACATATTGACTCAGTACAGTAAAGTATCCAAATGACTTCTGAAAGGTATATCAATATAAGACTTTAAGAACAAGTATCAAATTTCCAACCGTGTTTAGGCAGCACAGAATGTGTATCTCAGAAACATGGAGTGAATAAACATACAGCAAATGAAACACTCAATTTTCAATAAGTGGAATGCAGGGGAATTACAACTTTCACACCTTCCACTAGGAAATAACCTCCTAGTAGATAGTAAATACATACAAATATTCTGTTATCCAAATATCTGTAACATAGCCAATAAATTTAAAAAATGCAGTTATTTCTAAGTTATTATTTATGAATCTAAACCAGAGTCTCAGGAAATGACTGGCTGATCTCACATGGTATTCATGTGGTCCTCTACTTTCTTCTAATCTGAGAATAGAAGAGCCATTAATGTTTTTTGCCTCAAGTCATTTTTGAGGAGCATTGGTTCATTTCCTCCGTGTAGTAAAAGAAAGTGAAGTTGCTTCCTTGACGGTTGTCTTAAAAGGCAAACTTAATATTAATTTATAGCCCAAATCTGTAAGTTTTTTATTGCTGAAGAAGCAAACT
>NW_007831129.1:0-771 GCF_000696425.1 Galeopterus variegatus
AATAAATGACCTAACACTGTGCCTCGAAGAACCTGAAAAACAACAACAATCCAAACCTAAAAGTAGTAGATGGAAAGAATTAAGATCAGAGCAGAACTAAATGAAATAGAGATCAAAAAGCAATAGAAAAGATCAACAAAAAAGTTCTTTTTTTGAAAAGATAAATAAAATAGACAAACTAGGTTAACAAATAAAAGGGGAAGACCCAAATAACAAAAATCAGAAATGAAGAGGGAGAAATTACAACTGACAGCACAGAAATACAAGGAATCATTAGAGACTATTATAAACAACTGCATGACAAAAAATATGAATTTCTGGAAGATATGGATAAGTTTCTAGATACACGCAAACTACCAAGACTGAACCAAGAAGAGATAGAAAACCTGAACAGACCAATAACAAGCAAGGAGATTGAAGCAGTAATTAACAATTTTCCAACAAAAAATTGTCCGGATCCAGATGGTTTTATAGCTGAATTCTGTCAAACTTTTAAAGAGGAGTTAATACCAATTCTCCTCAAACTATTACTAACAATTGAAACAGAAACTGCTCTCCCAAACTCATTCTGTGAGGCCATCATAACTCTGATACCAAAACCAGAAAAAGAGAAAACGGAAAAAGATAATTGCAGGCCAATATCCTTGATGAACCTAGATGCAAAAATCCTCAACAAAATATTAGTCATCAGAATACAGCAGCATATTTAGAAGATTATACACTGTGATCGAGTGGGATTCATCCAAGGCATGCAAGGATGGTTCAACCTAC
>NW_007831130.1:0-771 GCF_000696425.1 Galeopterus variegatus
AAAAAAAAAAAAAAAAAAAAAAAAACCATGGAAAGAAATTGGAGTGATACTAGTGAAGGACCCTGAGGGGGATTTAGAGCAACAAATGGAAAGACCCAATGTTTTCTAAGTTTGAAAATACTAAAAGTGTAATGGGAAAATCTGAGCATGGCATATAGAAGAAAATTTTCACAAGGTCAAAAGCGATGTAATTGTCCTACCTTGTAATTTGAAGAGACAATGCCTTATAAAAAGCCCCAGGCTCAATTTAAAGAGAAAGAACCAGTTTTAAAAGGTAGGTGTGATTTACAGGAACTTTGTTCTGAACACATGGCTTCTGGGGAGCAAAAGGGCAAAATGAAGAAGGAAAGGCCTTTTGCCAAATGAGTAATAAAGAGAAAAAGAAAAAATAATTGACGTTAAGCTACGAATCTGGTGAAATACACCAATATCAAAAAATGAAAAAATAAAAAAATAAAGTTCTTGAAGAGCCATTGAAGAATAAAGAGCCATTGAAGAAAATAAATAAAAAAAATTAAATCCACACAAATGAGCCGAGGTCTGTCTCCACCCCCACAAAAATCCAAACATGAAGCAGGAGAAAACTCTTAAGTCTCCATTCCCAACAAATTAATTATTGCTCAAACAAGTATGAAAACCACCAGAAATAAGAAAGTCAAAAGCTTAGATGATTTAGACATAAAAAAGGGACAAATGAAAAAAAAAAAAAAATGAATGAATTTAGAAAAGAAATGGAAGAAGACACATTCAACTCAGAAATAAAAGTAAATT
>NW_007831131.1:0-771 GCF_000696425.1 Galeopterus variegatus
AAAGGTTTCTGTTTCTCAAAAATCATGAGGTTTCTCATAAAGGGAAGAGGGAGGGATTAGGGCCATTTTGTGCTTGGCCTTGCCTAAAATGGCACCGGTTGTGTTCAGAACCTACCATTCCTGCCTTTTAAGTATAGGGAGAAGGGAAAAGGGTTGAAGGTCTCATTCTTCTGAAGCTACTTCCTGCTGGAGATGGGTGAAGATATGGAAAAAAATAAAAGATTTATGTTGGCAGGTAAAACAATTAGGTGATGGGGTATTGGTTTCGTGTGGGGAGGCTGTATTCTTCCAGGGGAGGGGTTGGGACCATTTGGTGCTTGGCCTTGCCTAAAATGGCACTTGGCCTTGCCTAAAATGACAACTGAGCCATTGCCAGGACACAAACGTGTGATGGGATTTCTTAACTGTCAGTGCTTTCTGGAAGCACAGGGCTCAGATAAAGTTTAACATCGTCAGAGGATATAACCACTCTGCCAGAGTGATTTGCATCAAATAGTTAAGTGCTTTCACAATTTTGATTGTCAAACTTCTTTCTGCCCATGAGCAAAACATCATTTATCAAAATGTATTCCTTGAACACTTACCCTGGGTCAGACTACATGAAGGGGAATATCGAGATGATTAAAATAGGATATATGAGAGGAAATCAGCTCCTCCATAATCTAGAGAATTTCTTCTGAACAGTCAACTAAACCAAAAATATCTAAGATTTTGCTCCCTTGTACAATTACGACCCCTTTACAGAATTTCAATGTCATAATCCTCTTTTTC
>NW_007831132.1:0-771 GCF_000696425.1 Galeopterus variegatus
TGAAAGGAAGAGTCATATATCTCTCACTTTAAATCAAAAGTTAGAAATGATTAAGCTTAGCTAGGAAGCCATGTTGAAAGCTGAAATAGGCTGAAAACTAGGCCTCTTGTGACATACAGCTGAGTTGTAAATGCAAAAGAAAAGTTCTTGAAAGAAATTTAAAGTGCTTTTTCTTTTTTAGCTCCCACATATGAGTGAGAACATGTGGTATTTATCTTTCTGTGCCTTAATTATTTCACTTAACATAATGTCTTCCAGCCTCATGTGTGTTGCCACAATGACAGGATTTCAGTCTTTTTCAGGCTGTGTCGTATTCCATTGTGTATATATGCCACATTTTCTTTATCCATTCATCTGTCAATGGATACCTAGGTTGATTCCATACTTGGCTATTGTGAATAGTGCTGCAATAAACAGGGGATGCAGATATCTCTTTAGTATGCTAACTTCCCTTCCTTTGCATAAATACTGAACAGTGGGATTGCTAGATCATATGGTACTTGTATTTTTGGTTTTTGAGGAACCTCCATACAGGTTTTCATAATGGCTCTACTAATTTGCATTCATCCCAACAGTGTTTGTTATTTTTTGTCCTTTTGATAATGTCGATTCTAACTGGGGTGAGATAGTATCTCATTGTGGTTTTGGTTTGCATATCCCTGATGATTAGTGATGTTGAGCATTTTTTCATATACCTGTTGGCCATTTGTATGTCATCTTTTGAGAAATGTCTATTCAGCTCATTTGCCTATGTTTTTTGTTTTTTTGTTT
>NW_007831133.1:0-771 GCF_000696425.1 Galeopterus variegatus
AATAATCATATACAGTGTATATTGACAAAATAAAAAAAAATAAAAATAAAAATAAAAAAAACAAAAAAAATAAAAAATAAAAAAATAAAATAAAATGTGATATGAAGACAAAGTAATGATAAATTCAAAGTGCCTTCATTCATATCAGTAGGAAACAATTGACCTAAAACATGATCAGGGTAAATTAAAAAATTTTTACTTGTTATGAAAATCTGTTGAAATAAAGCCAATGATGTCATAAAGACATACAAATAAAAAGTCTCCAAAATGCAGAAGGAAAAAAAATCAAAGGGCAGATTGTAAGTTTCTCACATTGTTGAGGGAAGCAGAACCCTGTGTTTGAGGAACATAAAGTTCTTGGCCCCTAGAAAATAAGCAAAGCAAAAAAAAAAAAAAAAGAAGAAGAAGAAGATAGATAGTTCGTCAGGTTATCTCATAGGCTGAAAGAAATTTCTCAACACCCAAACTATTTGAGAACAACATTAACTATGTGTTTTTCACTTTCTCAAAGTTTCTTAATTTGGGGATAATGTAAATGCCTAAATATGTAAAATCACCTAGATCCTACTGTAAATTTTAAAATTGCCTTTCAAAAGTGTATAAGTAGTGTACGAATTTGAACGGTGTTAGTCCTCTGGTCTGGCCCACTTTCAACCTGAAAACAGGTTTCTGCATTGTAGCCTAGCATGAGATCTGATCTAAACCACCTATGTTAATATTTAACAGCTCCATATAAACATCACTGCAAACCTGCATGCAGAATGCTATAGT
>NW_007831134.1:0-771 GCF_000696425.1 Galeopterus variegatus
CTAAGACCCCAGTGTCTAAGCCCACCAGCACCCCCACTTCCCCCAGGTGAGCAGGCAGACCAGCTGAGTGGAAAAGTGGCCCAAGTGTGGTGGTTCCCTACATTCTCATGTGCCGCCCTGCACAGCCTGCAGACTCGCTGAGCCCACAGGTGCCCGCACCAGCCCACAGCCAGCCCAGCAGTAGCCGTGCCTCCACCCATGACCCTCTACACTTTCATATGAGTGCTGGCAGGACCACAACCACAGCTGCCTGGAGCCTAGGCCAGACAGAGGGACCGAGACCCCACCATCTGAGTCCATATGATGCTCCCTCCTCTCCCCCTCCCCCATAGGCAGGCAGGCCAGCTGGGCTGGGAAGCCTCCAGTAAGCAGCTATTCCCTATGTTCACATGCACTCAACCTGCACAACCCATGGACCTGCTGACCCCATAGGTGCCCACGCCAGCAGCCAGCCCAGCAGTGTTCCCTCCTCCCCCTGCAGCACTCCACAGATCCATTGGGGCTTGCTGCTTCCTTGTAGGTTTGCTACAGGCTCAACAACTGATCCAATGGTCCTCTACAGAGCTTCCAGGACCTGTTATGCCAGAGTACACCTGCTCCCAGCCTGAAAGCACTGGGCAGGGGCTTTAACTCTCCAAGGCAGATCTCTACAGAGCAGCTGGGCTCATCTACACCCTTGCAGGCTTGCACCAGTCTCAACAGATGATCCAGTAGCCACCTGCAGGGATGCCAGGCCCTGCAGCACCTGTGTACACCTACCCCTGGATCAAC
>NW_007831135.1:0-771 GCF_000696425.1 Galeopterus variegatus
AGTCAGCTCCTGTCCATTTACTAATCCATCTATTTAGCAAAGATATCCTTTGTGACTAATATCTATTTTAAAATATCTTGACCTTGTTAGGTCCTTTAACAGAATCTGAACTGTCCCTGAAAATGTTGTGCTTCCTTATCTGGAGGTGGAGGGACAGGATGGAGGCCTTTAATGAAGGCCCCTCTTGGCCTGAGACGGTGGTGGAGATGGATGTCAGGTCTGGGTTGAAGGTGGAGGAGTCAGAGGTCATGCACGGGCAGGGGCATGGTTCGCCTGGGCATTTGAAGCCAGGCAGGCAGCTTTGCACAATCTACCCTTTGCCTCTGTAAGGGGTTGGAAGGCTGGAAAGCTCTGGGGTTGGAGGAGAGGGGAGAGATGTGCATAATAAACCACACCTCACACTGTTGAGGGACACTGGCAACTTTGTTCTTGGATTTTGGAAGTTCCTAGAAAGCGGGTGCTGGGGCAGGAGCCTGGGGCCCAGGCACGTCACCAGGCTGGCTCCGCCTGGCCTCAATGGTGTTCATCACACACTCTGCAAATGCATCAGGACTCTGACATTTGGGAGAAATAGAAGGTCAAAATGGAGGTCCCAGGCATTGACATGTGGAGAGATGGGTCTTTCCCAATGGAGGGAAGTGAAGGGGCAGCCAGATCCTCAGTTGGTGAAGTCCACGCTGGGAACACACAAGCTTGACTGTGACGTGCCTGGGATTTCCTTAAAAGGGCAGGTGAAGGAGAAACTGAGGCATTACTGGTTTTAACGACCTC
>NW_007831136.1:0-771 GCF_000696425.1 Galeopterus variegatus
TAAAGACCGAGATACACAAAATGGCACCTCAGAAAGTTTCCCAGAAATCCCCAACCCAGAAAAATCCTCTAGCTGCCATGTCACCTTCCCACATGTGCAATTTGGCCCACCTATAAGAAAGTCCCAGTCAGCTTAAACCCCGCTCGCTTCCCTCCCCTTCCTTCTTAGCCAATAGGAACAGTCCAGCTCAGCCTAACTGGATATAAAAGGCCCACCCTGACTCTCCCTGCTGCTGCTCCCACTTTCGAGAGGGCAGCCCACTTGTTTATTAGCCTGCCTAATACACTTCAGTTGAGTCCCTGTCTCCTGGTGTGTCTTATTTTGCACTCAGGCTGAGGTTTTTCCTTTCACGTATATTTTTAAGAATGTTTTGAAGCATTATATGTGTGACCAAGCAAGGGCTCATTGCCCAATATTGACAGAAGTCAATAGTACAGCAGCAGTTTTTGAGAAAAGAAAAGGCTTTACTGCAATGTCACCTGGCAAGGAAACAGGAGGCAAGGCTCAAACTCATCTTCCTGATCCAAGGGCTGTAGCAGGTTTTAAAGGGTTGTAAGGGAGAAAGGACCAGGCAAAAGGTGATTGGCTCCAAGTCAGTCCATGTGACTAGGCAAAAGGTGCTTGACTGCCACATCTTCCTTATCGAAGGAGCTCTCCCTTCAGGAAAGGCTCTAGTGGTTCAACTTCTGGCTCCTTACTTCCATCGATGGGATATTTTTGGTTTCTGTGGGACTCAAGATAAACTGGAGGGCAAGGTTCTTTCCTCCACAC
>NW_007831137.1:0-771 GCF_000696425.1 Galeopterus variegatus
ATAGAGATATCCAACCTTAATACTAAAGACTTCTAAATGCCACCATCAGTCAACCCAACCCGATGACAATTGTTGAAAACACCAGAAATTTTCTCAGCTACATATATAGGGGGCTGGCTCAGTTGGTTAGAATGCGGTGATGCTAACACCAAGGTCAAGGGTTCAGATCCCCATACGGTCCAGCCACCAAAAAGAGAAAAAAAGTTCACCTGGCTAGAGGGTGGTATTGATAATGCGAAGGTCGAGTGTTCTGGGTTCTGATCACAGAACAACTAGCCACAAAAAATAAAATAAAATTGAATAAGTAAACGGTTTATGTAGACCTCAAGAGTAGTTTTTGAGTGCAGATAAAGCTATTCAGAACTTAATTTTAGTTTCTATAATTTTTTTTTAATTGTAAGCCTCTAAACCTAGCTCTTCCTTAAATTCTTAAGTAGCTAAATGAATCTTATCCCATTTACAAACGTTGTAAACTTATTTTTAAGGATGCTTTGAGTAATGTTTGTTTTCATTATAAATTTAGTTAAACATCTTCACACATTTGAAACTGTGCTTCTACATTTCATACTTTTGAATACGTCAGTGTTCTCACTGACAGACCTTAGTGAGTAATCAAATCATTGTTAGAATCAAAACTATAATGAGAAGAAATGTGAAATTTAAAAATTAAGTGCTCCAATAGTGTTTAAAAGCTCACTAGCATTCAACTTAAAATCACAGTTCTAACTTAATTACTCAGATCACAAATTTCACACTGGAGTCACAGAATAA
>NW_007831138.1:0-771 GCF_000696425.1 Galeopterus variegatus
TGTATCTCCTATATCATCACCTTCTATGTTTCTTTGTGCAGAGTAAACGCTATATATACTCGATAGATTGCCCTGTCTCTCTCCATAGACACACCACACACAAGCACACACACACACACACACACACACACACACACACACACACACACAGTCTCTCACTGTGTGCATTGTTTTAGAATTCCATTTCTTTCTGTACATGCCAAACAAGCAAAGCTCGCATTCAGCATTATTTACACAGAAATGTGCATGGTCTCTGCAAAATCGATTAAGAAGTGTGTACCTCAGGAGTCCAGATTTTAAATGTCACTTTGACACAGTGCCTTGTTACCTACAGGAATCTGTCAGCATTAACTAAATAGTAAGACTTCATACAGCAGGATAAGTTCATAGATTTAAGACTTCATACAGCAGGATAAGTTCATAGATTCCATTTCTTTATAGGGTGTCCCATAGTGCGTTGTAACTGCAGAAGTTGGGGGCTGACATGGATTAAGGATGAGAACCAGGGGCGAGTGAGAGTCTCTGATAAAACAAAGCCATTTGCCCTACAGAACACTCACCTCTATCTTAGCTTTAGGATGACAGGTAAACAGTACAAAGGAGATCAATTTCTTTTCTTTCACCTTCCAGTAGGAGAAGAAATGAGTCCTCCAAAATACAATTTAAACTGATTCAAGGAATAAAAGTCAGCATTAGTGTTTTACCCCATGGCGATTACCCACAAATTGTCAATCTTTCTAGTTAAATAGCAAGTGAAGGACTAGCATTTAT
>NW_007831139.1:0-771 GCF_000696425.1 Galeopterus variegatus
GGCGACACCACACCAAGGGTTGCAATCCCCTTACTGGTCACGAAAAAGACAAAAAAAAAAACTAGGCATTAGGCCATCTGCCAGATAAAAGCATCCCATGAAAGGCACACTGTGAACACCCATGACCAGTTCACCTTCATTTCCCATTAAGGCAGGGTTACTGGCCACTCTGGTACTAGAACTGCAGTTTAGCTGGGGATTTCAAAACAGCCCAGAGTGAAAAGTGGAGGGGGGGGGCAAGAACTGATCCAAACAACTTTTGTTTTATTATTATTATTATTATTATTATTATTATTATTATTATTATTATTATTATTGGTGGCTGGCTGGTACAGGGATCTGAACCCTTGACCTTGGTGCTATAACACCACTCTAACGAACTGAGCTAACCAGCCAGCCTTGACCTTGGTGTTAACAGCATCACACTCTAACCAACTGAGCTAACCAGCCAGCCCTAAATAACTTTTCACTGTGGTAAAAAGCACATGAAATTGACCTGTAACAATTTCCAAGTACACTATTGTTAACTATCTGCCCCCTTTTCTTCAAAGATCTCTGGAACTTTCTTACTTTACAGGACCGAAACTCTATACCCGTTGAACAACTCCCCTTTTCCTCTTCCCCCTGTCCCTGGCTACTTCCATTTTACTTTCTGCTTCTTCAAGTTTCACAATTTTAGATGCCTCATATGTGTGAAATTATGCAGTATGTGTGTGTGTGTGTGTGTGTGTGTGTGTGTAACTGGTTTGTTTTACTCAGCATAATGTTCTC
>NW_007831140.1:0-771 GCF_000696425.1 Galeopterus variegatus
TTAGGAATATGCAATAACTGCCAACCTTTGTATTCATTCTCATTCTAGTGTTGATTTATTTATTTTTCATCCCCAAAGACTTTGCAATGTAGATAAAATATAAAATTCTTTGAAATAGAATAAAGTAACCAGGATATAGTGATTTTTTTTTCTGGAACTTTGAGTATTAAGTTTTCAAAAACTTTGTACCTGTGTTGTTATTTGGAAACTTAAAAATTCTTTTTTTGTTTTTTTTATTTGAAAGATGACCGGTGAGGGGATCTTAACCCTTGACTTGGTGTTGTCAGCACCACACTCTCCCAAGTGAGCTAACCATCCCTATATGGGATCCGAACCCATGGCCTTGGTGTTATCAGCACTGCACTCTCCCGAGTGAGCCACGGGCCGGCCCTGGAAACTTAAAAATTCTTACCTGAGATAGAAAATTTCAACCAGAGTTGTTGTTTAATATGCAAAATTATGTGGTCAGGTACATGGATAGGCAGTAAGTAATTTGGTCTAATGGATTTTTGTGTGTGTTTTTCTTTTTTTTCTCTCTTCATCAGTTATGGAGTATGGAAGTTGCAGGTAAATTCATATCCTACTCCATGTATTAATGTTATGCTACGTTTAGCTATGTTTTGCTAAAATTAGTATCTCTAAAGTCTGTCTAAAATAAAGTTATTCTGGGCCGGCCCGTGGCTCACTCAGGAGAGTGTGGTGCTGATAAAACCAAGGCCCCGGGTTCGGATCCCATGTAGGGATGGCCGGTTCGCTCACTGGCTGAGCGTG
>NW_007831141.1:0-771 GCF_000696425.1 Galeopterus variegatus
CAGGTTTGCCCTGCCACTGAGGAGACCGCGGATCTGCAGGATCCCACTCAAAAAGAGAGAGGCTATGTCCACTTGCACACACAGGACATCACCTTTATGATTTCATGTTTCCCCAAATTCCTACACTGAATAACACCCCTTTCAAAACAACCAAAAGATCTTACTTAAGAGAAAATCCCAAGTATTTCAGGTAAGAAAGAAAGCGGTGGGACACACTCAGAAATCCAATTGGTGCTTCAGATAATTTGTGAGCATCAACTCAGAAACACAGTAATGCAAAAATAGTTAACTGAGATTTAAACTCATCTACACATTGACAGCATAGCTTGGAGTTCTGATTTTAATACAATTATTTCACACATTTGCCAGTAACACAGCATCACCACAGGTGACTGTGAAATGCATCAACGATTTCTTGTCCCACTGATGCTGCAATCCTCGGTGTGGCTACAGCTCACATGCTAGCTCCCCCAACAGAACTTATAAATGTTCTCCAACTTAATGGAATCTTGCCAAAAATGACTCTCCATACCATTCTGAGAAAAACAGCTCACAGAAAAGGTACGGGAGCTAGGTAAGAGGATCAATGAAATATTCGCCCTCTACCTTCTGTGCTGACCGCCTCTCCCCCACGCTGCTGCCCTCCCTGTGCCCTCCCACTCGGCCTGAGGACCTTCAGTGGAAATGCAAGCCTCATATTTAAAGATGCACCACAGAGAGTAAAGCAATGCTACAAGTGTTTACATCAAGCTAATAGGTGTGATGAAGAGT
>NW_007831142.1:0-771 GCF_000696425.1 Galeopterus variegatus
TTAGCATAACAGTTACAGTGAGAGATAACACAAGTAAACTAAAAGAACACAGTTAGTTAAGGTACTGGAAAGAATTGCTTTTCAGGAGATGTGTTGAGATACAAGAGGCCAGTCTAGAGAGAGCTGTTAAATAGAATGGGTAAAAAACACATGAAAAGATGCTCGAAATCCTTAGTCCTGCGGAAGTGAAAAATAAAACCACAATGAGAAACAATTACACACTTACTAGAATGACAAAATTTTAAAAATAAAGAATATAGAAAAAAAATGAAAGAAAAGAACTGAACCAGCCACATGTTGGCAAAGAGAAACTCAAACTTTCATGCAATACTAGTAGGAATGTAAATTGGTACCATCACTTTGGAAAAAATTAATCATACAATTACCAGCTATTTGACAATTAGATAACTTTGAAGAAATGGGCAAATTTTTATAAACACACAAATTATTTAAACTTGCTCAAGAATAGTAGAAAATCTAAATAGACCTATATCAAGTAAAATTACCAAGTCAGGAGTCCAAACCTCCCAATAAAGAAAAGTCAAGTACCATATACCTTCACTGGTAAATTTTACTAAACATTAAAGGACAACATCCATTCTTATTAAACTCTTCAAAAAAATTGAAGAGAAGAAAATGATTCCTATCTCATTCTATGAGGCCAAGACTGCCTTGATACAAAAGCCAGATAAGAAGTCTGTCACAAGAATAGAAAATTACAGATAAATATTCATTGTGAATATACATGCAAAAATTCTCAACATTGGCAAA
>NW_007831143.1:0-771 GCF_000696425.1 Galeopterus variegatus
CAGCATCATGAACACCTTGCATTTCACCAGATGGAGCATCTAGTGTCCACTGATGCAGAGTCAGTGTGGTGGGTGTGGACTGTCATCTAGAAGACTTTCTGAGTTGCGGTTTATGGATTAAGACATTCTTTAAATGCAATGAGATGTTTTCTGTGTTTTGAAATGCAATGGGAAAGCGACTTATGTTGGTGAATCTTTCTTGTCTTCTAGCTACAACCCTGGATCCAGATACACAGGCATCTCTAGGGCTTACTCTAAATTCAGCAGTAGTACTCGTGCCAGATTTAGGGCAAGCTCTGCAGCAAGAGTCAACTGCAGCACTGGCTCCTGCCCACTTCCAAAACTCTGCACAAGGCCCCTCCAGAATAAACCACACAGTCCCTGTCAGTATCATGCTCTTTCCTCTGATTGTAGGTAATGAAAGTGCTATAAGAAATCCAGCTTTTGTCAAAGATCAGATGGCTGTAGGTGTGTGGGTGGATTTCTGGATTCTCTATTCTATTCCACTGATCAGCGTGTCTGTTTTTATGCCAGTACCATGCTGTTTTGGTTATTATAGCTTTGTAGTATAGTTTAAGGTACACCTGTTCTCCAATGTTTATTGCAGCACTATTCACAATAGCTAAGAGTTGGAACCAGCCCAAATGTCCATCATCAGATGAGTAGATACAGAAGATGTGGTACATCTACACAATGGAATACTACTCTGATATAAAAAAGAATGAAATACTGCCATTTGTAACAACATGGATGGACCTAGAGAGAATTATA
>NW_007831144.1:0-771 GCF_000696425.1 Galeopterus variegatus
AAAAAAGCTACTGTAAACAGTATTTTTCATAGATGTAAGTTTTCAACTCACTTGGGTAAATTGCTCAGCCATATGTTAAGACTACATTAGGCTTAGTAAGAAACTGCCAAATTGTCTCTTAAGTTTTTTGGGTTTTTTTGTTTTTTGTATTCTAGCCATTCCAACAGGTGTGTAGTACTATATCATTTTTTTTTTCCTTTTTGTCTTTTTTACTGACCGGTAATGGGATTGCAACCCTCAGTGTGGCGCCCGCACCACGCTCAGCCAGTGAGCGGGAACCGGTCTCCACATGGGATCCGAACCCTCGGCGGGAGTGCTGCCGCGCTCCGAAGCAGCGCACTCTCCAGTGCGCCACCGGGCCGGCCCTATATCATTTTTATTTTAATTTGTAGCTTCCTAATGAAAAATAATCTTTAGCATCTTTGCATATGCTTATTTGCCATCTCTAAATCTTTTTTGGTGAGGTGTTCATTAAAATATTTTGCCCATATTTTAATTGCATTGTTAGATTTCTGTTGAATTTTAAGTTTCATGTATTTTGAATACGAGTCCTTCATCAGATATGTCTTGTAAATATTTTCTCCTTATGCATGGCTTGTCATTTTATTTCCTTAATGGTGGTTTTTGTATATCAGAAGTTTTTTCTTTTTTAAAATTTTAATAATATTCAACTTATCAGTGTTTATATATATATATATTTTGTGGATCTCACTGTTGTTGTTGGATCTAAAAACCCATAGCCAAACCCAGGCCAATTAAATTTTCTCCTAC
>NW_007831145.1:0-771 GCF_000696425.1 Galeopterus variegatus
TAGTGTGCCAAGGTGTTTACTGAAAAAGTATTTGTAATAGAATTTTGCATCTGATTTCATAGAAGATTGGCCAGCAGTTGTCTTCAATTGCACTGTAATTGTAGGTTTTATCAGGTTTGCCAGCCTCGTAAAATGATTGGGTGGTTTCTCTCAATCTCTCTTTTTTTATTTTGGAACAGTTTTAAATGATATGAAAATGCTCCGCTCTTTGAAAGCTTGGTAGAACTCATCCTCAACACCACTGGGATCTCTTGCCCCTTTTAGAGGTAATTGTTTATTACTCCTTCGGTCTCTTCTATGAACATTGTTCTAATCAGGTTTTCTATTTCCTAAGCAAATTTTTATGATTTATATTTTCCTAAGCATTTTTCATTTTGTCTGTATTTTTAATTTACTGGTACAAAGCTGTACTTTATAATGTTTTCCCCTGTGTCCGTAGTCATGTCTCTTTTAAGTTTATGCTGTTTATTTGTCCTCTCTTTTTTCCCTTAATTTTACTTGCCAAACATTTATATATTTTAGTGATCTTTTCAAAGAGCCAACTTTTGGTTGTATTCATCTACTCTGTTTTTGATTTCATAATCCTACATTCATTTTTATGAATTCTTTTTTCTTTATTTAGAATCATTTTGTTAGTTTTCTAGCTTCTTAAGCTGAAAGGTGAGTTATTTTAATATTTTTATGTTCTAGTAAATGCACGCAATGCCATGCATCCTCCTCTGTCTCTGACCAATCCATAGACTTTGGTAAGTGTGTTCTTAATTTTGTGCA
>NW_007831146.1:0-771 GCF_000696425.1 Galeopterus variegatus
CAGACCTCTCACATGCAGATCCATGTTAGGTAATTGGGAAAGATCCCGGGAGCCATTGGCAGATGACAGGAACTCAGTCCTCAGCAGCAGCAGTGGCCCCTCAGGGCATCCCGGGGGCCTCCAGCAGCAACAGCTTCCAGCAGCAGTAGTGGCCTCCCCATGGCCCCTCCCCGGGGGGATCCTGGGGGGCAGGGGGCCATGTGGATTAGAGCCACTCATCTTTTATATTTAAGTCATAACCTAGGACACCTGGGTGCACATGTGCAATTACATTAGATAATAGCCAAGAACACCTGTGCACACGTGCATATTTACATCAAATGCTCAGCAAGATTCTGAACATCTGAGGGGCCCTGACCATTTATATTTACCTTCCCTACACACGCCTCCCATGAGAGGGCCTGGCAATATGAACCAGAAAGCAGCCCTTATCTCACACTAAATCTGCCAGCGCCTTGATCATAGACTTTCCGGCCCCAAGAACTATAAGTAATAAATGTCTGTTGTTATAAGCCACCCAGCCTATGTTGATTTTTAATAGCAGCTTGAATGGGCTAAGATGCCCTTCTTCCCCACCTTTCCTGATTCTCTTTTAACACAGGGACAGCCCTTGAGTGTGTGGCCTCAGCTTCTCCATGAATTCATGATTTCCCCACAGGGAGGGGTTCAGTCCTGCCATCTCTTGGGGACTTGCTTAACAGCTAAAACTGTGGAGTTCTTTTTTCAACAAAAATATCAGAAAGGCCACCCTTTAAGGTAAAACAGGCAGGA
>NW_007831147.1:0-771 GCF_000696425.1 Galeopterus variegatus
CCTTCTGGCAAAATGTAGCTTCCATTCTTTAAAGTAATTATCTTTGCTGACATTACTTGCTAAAGGCATGTAAAAATGAATATAAACAGCACACAGACAACATAGTTCACATAACTGAAGTGACTGTGGTATAATAGAAAATGACTATTAACAAGTATATTTTTAAAAATTTTGTGCAAAATTCAAAACATTCAGATTTTCAATTTTATCCTTTCATGCCTTTAAATTTAAACTTTACTTCACAAAAATCTACAAAGCAAATATACCTGAATTAGAAAAGTTTATTAAAGGGAATTTAGTACCATCAAACTATGTATATATCTTTTACATGAACTATGAATATAGTGAAGACAAATTATTTCAAAAGTGAATTTACAACTCTGCTGTGTAAGGAGCTATTATAATAATATTTTTATTGTGGCAAAATATATTCAATATAACATTTTTTATTTTAACCCTTTGTAAGTGTACAACTCAGTGGCATTAAATTCTTTCACAATGTTTTATAACCATCACCACTATCTATACCTAAAACTTATTTCTTATCCCTACTAAAACCTCCATACCCGTTAAACAATAACTACTTGCCCCTCTCCCCAGCCGCTGGAACCTTTATTCTAATTTTTTCTCTATGAATTTGCCTTTTCTAGGTTCTTCATATAAATACAATCACATAATATTTCTCCTTCTGTGTTTAGCTTATTTTGCTAAGCAAAATGTTTTCAAGGTCCATCCATGTTATAGCATATATCAAGATTTCATTTCTTCTTA
>NW_007831148.1:0-771 GCF_000696425.1 Galeopterus variegatus
AGTTTTATTTCTTGGTTCCTCCAGGTATTCGATGTGAGTTGAGATGAGGCTTTACTGATTGTGGTCACTCAGGGACCCAGGCTGGTATAACTTCATCTCCACATAACCTTTCCAAACTTCGAGACAGGAAAAAACCTGTATTGACTCATGCACCCTCTCTTAAAGGTGACAGCCCAGAAGTGACACACGTCATCTCTGTTCGGAATTCATTGATTAAAGTCAGTCATAGCACTGTACCTTAACTGCAGAGGGGTCAGGGAAGTGTGATGCAGTCATGTGCTGGGAAGGAGTAGAACCGTCATATTTGTGAACGGTGCCAGTATCTACCATACGCGGTAGGCTGAAATAAAGCCTGATGGTATGGAAGGCATGAGAAACTGTTAAAGTCAGGTCTAAACTCATGGGATACTTGCACAGGTTAACAGTAAGAAGTCTCGGTGGGGCACAAACTGTATACTTAGCCCTGTATTGCACATTAGATATGCAGGGGAACTGAAGTCCAGAATGCTTGGAAGAACCTACATACTCCTGTCAATAATGGTGGCTTCCTATGGTGAGGAATCTCTATTGTCATGTATCTGAAACTGCTAGGGGAATGAGACAAGGAAGAGAGGAGTTTGAAGAAGTTCAGTAGATTATCCTGAATGGTCCACTTCCTATATTGGGAGACTTTGATCTATAGTTAGAGCAAATTACATATATAGCACAGCTTTAATTATTTAGAAATGTGAGTACCTGTGCTTTACTGTAGCTTAAAGAACATTCTAGTAT
>NW_007831149.1:0-771 GCF_000696425.1 Galeopterus variegatus
TGCTGAAAAATCTATCAAGTCCAACAGTAACTTCGGGTTCTACATTAGCACAGTTATCAGATGGCATGTACGGGGTGGGAGGGGGGACACCCATGACTGGGTTAAAGGAGGGGAAATTAGGGAATGTCCTCAAAGTGCTATGTGGGGGCAGGGGACGGAGAGGAGAGGAGAGATGTCACCGTCACTATGCTAGCGTTGATGCAGTGCAGGAAACGCTACCCCAGAACACGGCATGTTAGCATGCTGAATATTTTAAGCTGAAGGAAATTGAGAAACCATAGAAGCAGAAGTCTCTGTGACTTTCTCTGTGACTTTCTCCTGCCGTGCCACCCCCCCACCCCAAGAACGCCATAGAAACTAGTGTGCCACCCCCCCACCCCCAAGAACGCCATAGAAACTAGAATTCCCCTTGCCCCTGCTTCCCTGAAGCAGTCATTCTCTGACCTTCTCCCTCTCTCCTCCTCTGAAGACCCTCATGTGACAGGTGTCCTGCCGTACACTTGGAGAAAAGGCCTGTCACACAGAGAGGCCAAGAAGAATCTAAACAACCAGGCTTTGCTAGTTCCCCCCAGTTTACTACCATTAGATTGCACCCTTCTGTCCTTCAACCACACTCTGCATGACTGTCAATGGGTCTTTGGGTCTTCCTTTCTGAAGGCTCCTGTGTCATACAAAACTTATATTAAGTAAATTTTTATGCTTTTCTCTTATTAATCTGTCTTTTGTTATAGGACTTTCCACAAAAGAAAAAGATATTACTTTTTCTCCTCT
>NW_007831150.1:0-771 GCF_000696425.1 Galeopterus variegatus
ATATACAGGTTAATTTATGAGGGCTGGCATCTGTTAACTCAAAAGCTAAAAAAGCTAAGTTCTGAAGTATAGCAAAAGCAGTCACAGTGATGGGGAGGTAATTCTTAGTGCTATGTCCATTGGATACAAATGTCCACAAGACCCTGTCACGTCCACTCTGCGCAGGCACCCTATCTATTACCACGTGCTGTGTGTGCAGGATGCCCACACACAGAAACAGCTCATGCCATATCTAAGTCTCCTTCACAGCAGGAGACCTCTACTAGCTGGCTCACACCAAGCCAGGAACTCAGCTACCCACATGTGGGTAATGACAGGGCAGGCTACTCAGTCATAAGAAATAATGGTTGTAAAGATCCCAACTGCTCTCTCTAATGTAGGAGAGCCCAAAATGTACACAGGCGGACATGGAGGTGGACCATGTCTCTCTCCAGTGTTCCTGCTCTGTCGTACGCACCACTCAGCACTTTTATGGAAGGAGCGGGGGGGATGGAGGGAAGGGGGAGAGAGGGAGGAAGGAAAGAGGATGGTTTTTGTACATGCGGAACTTAAAATTGGGAGAAACAGATATTAATAAAAAAAATCTAGGCTTATAAAATTACAGCCTTGAAGGGCCCTATTTAATTAGAGCTATGTGGCGTTCAAAGTGAGGATAGTACTGAGAACTGACCTAGTTATATCAGAAAAGGTGTGTGGAAAGTTTAAAGTTCTTTTTTCATAAGAAGCAAGACCACTGTGCGTGTGCGTGTGCATGTGCGTGTGTGTGTGTGT
>NW_007831151.1:0-771 GCF_000696425.1 Galeopterus variegatus
GAGCCGAGTCCATCTCTGGAGCTGCGGCCGAGCTGCTGAGCAGGCGATGGTGCCGCTTACCGCAGTGGGACGGCTGGGGGCGGAACAGGACGAAGCGACCAAAGGTGGTTGAGTCTTGCTGAGTCTGGGGTCCTCAGGCGCCTCCGTATGGGAAGCTGGCCCTCCAGGGAGAGGCCGGCTGGGATGGTCGACCCATCTAAGGTCGTCAGCCTAGAAACGCACGTACAGCCACAGACAAAGTGGTCAGGGCTGGAAAACAAGCACTTTCACAATGGGAAAAAAAGGAAATAATCTGAGATTCTCAGACTCGCTGGTAGATGGTTATGCACGAGGGTGAGAAGTTTTAGAGAGGAGCCTGGTGGGGGGTGAGATGTGGCAGGGGAGGGGTACAGGAGCCTGAACACTTGCGGGGGGTACCAGGAGCACAAAGAGACACCGCGGCTGGTGGAGCATGGGTGACGGGGAGGGGTTGACCAGTTGGACTTGCAGGGTCCCGCCAGTTTGTGGGAGGAGTGGTACTGTGGTGGGAGGATGTTTCTGGAAGGTCCTTTGGAGAGGTGTGCACAGTAGACTGTGGGGCAGAGGCCCCAAGAAGCAACTGATGGAGGGGTGGGAGCACAGTTAAGGACACGGCAGGAGAATGGTAACCACATGCTGGCTGTGCCCCCGTGACTGTCACGCAAGGTCATGGGGCCATCTGGACCAAGTCCACCCTCATCCTGACATTCCTCCCAGGGCTGCTCAAGGCCCTTTCTGCCTCTGGCTTTCTCC
>NW_007831152.1:0-771 GCF_000696425.1 Galeopterus variegatus
ACCCTTCTGATGGAGTCACTTGGAGGAGGCAGGGGAGAAGAGGGCCTTGGTGGCCCCCAGGGCAGCAAGACCACTAATAGGATTCCCATGGACCCACATAGGAGGAAGGAGCCACAACAGCTGAAAAAAAGAGCCACTTAGAAGCCAGTTAGTCATCGCAAGGGACCAGCACACAGCCCTACCCATGGGAAGTGTTTGCAGCATGGATGATGGAGGAGGCAGACCCAACAGAGGAACACTGGGGCACAGCAAAAACAGCTGATCTGCCCCTCAATCAGTGTAAGACCACTCAGAGGAGACTGGTCAGGAATATAGAATTGCATGGCATGCAGTTTGATGAAAAGACTCAGGCCCAGATCAGAGTTTCTATACAACCCAGGTGCACTGGGTCTCCAGAGAGCCAGAAATATCAATAAAGTCAACCATTACAACCTGAGCTTCACAAAAAGCCTTCCCTAGGGAAGCAACAGAAAAGCAGCAATTTAGCTAAACCACACAGCTCAAGTACTGGTCCTCACAAGAAGTTCCCCCATTTTAGAAGTAAGCAAAGGACAAAACAATAGTTCTGGCCCAAGCACATCACCAGAACCTTGGGGCCCACCCAGGGACCTGAGGCACGGATCTGGAGACTGGACCTCCCCCTCCCCTACAACCAGGAACACCGCCAGTGCCAAGGAGCATGCCAAAAACATCACCTCCATGTGGGTGGCCCACCAGAGCCACCACAATGACCACAGCTGCCATGAAAGTGGATAGATGCCACAACCACCA
>NW_007831153.1:0-771 GCF_000696425.1 Galeopterus variegatus
AATAGCTATTAGAATTAAGGTCCTATTATAACGAGCTGAAGAAAGTTCCTGCTGCTACCACGAAATCTTAACACCTGCTTTGTGGATCTGGATAAGTGTGAATCTGGCAACTCTAGAAATTTCAATGAGAGAAAACAATTAGTTCAAATGATGCTTTCAATAAAATCCAAACACCTGGCAGTGGTAAAACTAGAGTTTTTCTGTTTCAAGAGATTGAGAAAATTAAGACTGTTATTGAAGAAGTAGCAGGAAATATTTTAATTTGCTGTGAATCTCTTTTTTTTTCTTCCTCTTATATTTGGGAATTAAAGGGTTATGCTAGAAGATCAAACTTAACTGTTGCCTCCCTGAATTTTAAAAAAAAGAATTTAAGGGAGAATGAGGCAGTCAATAACATTTACCATTTTGGAGGATGAGCCAAATTTCGTGTTGCTAGTAATGTGGAACTCTCCTGAGCATCTTCTACATTTCTCTCTCTGTGTGTCTCTCTTTGTATCTTTCTCTCTCTCAAAAATAAATGAACGCCATACCTCCTTTCAGGCTTATGGTGATGAGACTGATGTTTTAGAGACCGTTAGTTCAGGAGGACGGGTTGGTAGGAAGATTCTCCTATAAAGTTGATACCTTGGCTCACTACATTGAAGAATAAGGTAAGTCATTTAGAGTATAGGACATGGGTTTTATTTATTACATGCCCATAGTATCAATACAGCTTACTGGAAGAGATTGTGGAGTATAAGAGAGATTAACCAAATTTTAAAATATTCAGGC
>NW_007831154.1:0-771 GCF_000696425.1 Galeopterus variegatus
GGGTTCGGATCCCACATACAGACCGGTTCCCGCTCACTGGCTGAGTGAGGTGCGGGTGCGATGCCGAGGGTTGCGATCCCATTGCCAGTCCGGTCTGGTACAGGTGCGACACTGAGGATTGCGATCTGTTGCCGGACACGAAAAAAGACAAAAAGGAAAAAAAAAAAAAAAAGGAAATTTATTTATTATAAGAAGTCAAAGTTGTTTTTTATAAGAAATTGAAGTCAAGATAAGAGACTTCCCCAAAAACCCAGAGCTAGTGACGGGTAAAATCAGAAGACAACCCAAACCCAACCTTACACTTCCGACTTCCTTATTTAGTGCGGTCACAGTCTATGCCTTCTGTGGCCCACCTTGGGCTTGGGTGGGCCCACCTTGGCCCACCTTGGGCTTGACCTTGCAAGAGGGCACTGGAGAGGTGGGCAAGAAAGGTGCCCACCTCTCCAGTGCCCTCTTGCAAGGCCAAGCCCAAGCACATCTCCCCAGGAAGCTTCCAGTCCTCATTAGCATCTCATGTCTCCAACCCCCTTGGCCCTGCTCTGTCCCACGTGACTCATCTCCAGGACCCAAGCAACAGCTACATTTGTGCAGATGTGCGGTCTCATAGTTTACCTTAAGGAAGGTAACAGAACTGGACATCACAGACTGACTAAAGACCAGGAACGACAACTGAGGCCCTGTCCTCTATCAGGGAGAACTTGTGGGACTCTGGCAGGAACAAGAGTTTGTGTGCCTAGAAGGCAGCCATTTGGAACTGGGTTGTTTTTTTTT
>NW_007831155.1:0-771 GCF_000696425.1 Galeopterus variegatus
TTTGGAAAAACCTTATAATTATTGGTACTATAATTATCTGCATTTAACATATGAAGAAACTAAGGCACAAAGAGATTAAGTAACAGCAACTAAGCTGATCCAAGTAGGATTTGAGCCCAGATTACTTTGATAATAGAATCATTGCTCTTACAATAGAATTTGGCCTCTTTGACAGTCTAATAAATAAGCCAGTAGTGACACCATCACAAAGTATAGTCATAAAAATCTGTATTTAATCATCATACATCAAATATTTTAATAGTTAAATAGTTGACTTTTCCTAAATATATCTATATCTTTATCGTTTGAGACATAGAACCAAACCTCAGGTCTTAATGTATTCATAAGCATATGTTAAGTTTTCTTTCTTTTTTTTCTTTCTAACTTTGTGCTTCATTTAAGATGTGTGACAGGGTTTAAAACACCAAGTATGCCTTGGTCTGATTGGTTATATAGTGTGTGATTTTTTTTTTTAAGGGGGACTTGGATAGAACTCAGAAATAGTTTTCTGCATGGAATTATTACATTAGATCAGCAACTGTAATGTTTCAAATGCTTTCTCCAAAAGGTTATTACTCAAGACATGCATCCTTTGATTACATAATTGTATGATAACATGTATTTGTGTATGTATATGTATACACATATGCATACACTTCTTAAAAAAAATTGAAAATAAAATTTGGCAAACTGAATTCATACATGCACAGAAAACAACTGAAAGAGTAAAATAATTGAGTAAAGAGTTATGGAAACTTTCAAGGCAGTAAA
>NW_007831156.1:0-771 GCF_000696425.1 Galeopterus variegatus
TGCTATCCTCATTGCTGGGTTGAAAGAATCTCAGAGCAAGGTATCATTTATCCAGTATGATTTCGCATAACACTGGAGTTTCTAAAGAATTTGTTTTCATATATACTATTTTTTTTGTCTTTTTTTTTTTTTTTGTGACTGGTAAGGGGATCGCAACCCTTGGCTTGGTGTCACCGCACCACACTCAGCCAGTGAGCGCACCAGCCATCCCTATATAGGATCCAAACCTGCGGCGGGAGCATCACTGCGCACCCAAGCGCTGCACTCTCCCGAGTGCGCCACGGGGCCAGCCCTCATATATACTATTTTAATCCCTGCAAGTGTCCTTTAAAATAGAGCAGGGACTATGCTTATTTAAAAAACAAGGACACAGGCTCAGACAAATTTATAACTTTTCTTAGGGTTACAGGGCCAGTGGATAGCAGGATTGGAATCTGACCCAAGCCAATGTCCCCAAGGTTTACATATGTTGCCCAATGTAAACGTTCAATGAATGCTCACCTCTTTGTTGGTTGGTAAGGAGTGTTGCTTCGGGGGACTAATAAAGTCAATTTAAATGAGACTTCTGATCTATACTTGCTACAAAGTTTCAAGATATCTTGAATCACAAAAAAATCAGAAAATCCTCATGGTTTCATTCATTTTTTCTCTCCCAGCTGGGCTGAAATATGTGAAATCTATGTGATTTCATGTCATACTACATTCTGAAAGACAGGAGCCTTTCATCTCTGTATTTCCTCCTTATGCTACATAGTATTGGCTTTTAAAAAA
>NW_007831157.1:0-771 GCF_000696425.1 Galeopterus variegatus
GTTTTATAGAGGTTTTCTTAGTAAGAAATAGTTTAATATTACATGCTGTAAAATCACAGTTCAAAGTTACCTGAGTAAATTTATTTCCTTTAGCAAGTGCTTTATAAATATTCATTTAAAAAGTCATGCTTATAAATTGAAATGATCCTTTGTAAATGTCCAATTACAATCATTGACAAGTATAAATACACTTTGCGGCAAACAATACCCTGATTTATGCAGATCCCATTAGATATAACTGTGAACTATAATTATCCTAGTGGACTGTAATTTTGCCTGCCCAGTCATTCATAGAGTTTAATACACTCAACTGAGACTGAATTTTCAAAGCTGTTTCTAACAGTGGCAATGATGTATGTGTCACCGCCCTTTCTAATTCTGTTTTTGCTTGAATAAATAATCTCAGCTAGAACTTCATTCATGCCATTTTGCTCAACTCAAAGGTCCAAAACAAAATAAAAATAATATTAATAGCAAGTCACTTTTGCTTGGTCTAAAAAACATTCGTTTGCATTTTTTGCTGGCATTTTTTCTTTTTTAGTATATTTGGTCATGAGGGGTTAAACACATTGGTAGTTAAATTATTGCCTTGATGAAGGAAATTGCCTGTATTAGGGAGTATTATGAATGAGCAAGAAATTGCAGCTAAAATATGGATGTCAAGTTTGAACAAAATTGCATGTTTACTTCCCTATTTTAAATTTATGTCTCGTCATCTCTCTTAACTTGATAGATAAAAATCAGTTTTTAGGTTTAATATGCTTTTAGTAA
>NW_007831158.1:0-771 GCF_000696425.1 Galeopterus variegatus
CACTCAGCCCCTTCCCCAGCTCACTTGGCCACAGGCAGAGTGAGATGTTGTGCTGTATCCCTAGGTCCCGGGGCGGTAGCCCCAGGCAGCCCTGGGCTGAGAGGCTTGTCCGCTGCTTCCAGCGCTGGGTCAGCCCTCGCCCTGGACTCCGGTGGCCGTTTGGCAGGAGGCCCCCAAAGGTAATGTCAGGTGTCCCAGGGGACGGCGGGCCAGGCCAGGCCAGCACTGTGAGCCTCCCTGGGTGACCGCACACCCTCCTCCTGTGTGGGGGGGCATGGGGACATGGGACACCCTCCCTGGGCAGGGCCAGAGGATGGGGTTTTATAAACCTGCTGGTCCTGGTGTGTTCACACCTCAGGTCAGGGCTGGAGGGGGAAAGGGGACTGCGGGGGTGGCAACCACCACCCTGTACATGAACCCTGTGCCCTCAGGCTGTCTTCTCATATCCTCCCTGGGGTTAAGACTGGCCCCCAGCCCCTTCCCTCCTGGGGGTTCACGTTGCTCTCACTGTGCATCTCTTCCCTGTCCTGTCCTAGAGTGAAGACAAGTCTTCCCTGAGCCCGGATGCCACCCACATGTCATGGCCTGTTCCGGCAGGCACCCTGCAGAAGTGAGTGGAGCACCTGGTGCCCGCTGTCATGCGTGGCAACCACTCCTACGTGCACACGTTTCTGTTCAGCTACAGGAACTTTGCCACTCCCCAGCAGGCGCTGCACCTGCTTTTCCTCAGGTGAGCACTCTGCCCCTCGATCACACAGTGTCACTCGGCCA
>NW_007831159.1:0-771 GCF_000696425.1 Galeopterus variegatus
CGGATGAATGGAATAGAATAGAGAGCTCAGAGGGGCCGGCCCAGTGGCGCACTGCTACAGTGCACCGCTTGGGAAGCGCGGCGGCGCTCTCGCCGAGGGTTCGGATCCCACATACAGACCAGTTCCCGCTCACTGGCTGAGCGAAGGGCGGGCGCAGCGCTGAGGGTTGCGATCCCGTTGCCGGTCCCGGTCTGGTACGGGCGCAACACTGAGGGTTGCAGTCCGTTGCCGGACATGAAAAAAAAAAAGACAAAAAAAAAAAAAATAAGAATAGAGAGCTCAGAAATCAACCCATACACCTGCAGCCGCAGATGTTTCACAAAGGCACCAAGTCTACACACTGGGGAAGAGACTGCCTCTTCAGCAAATGGTGCTGGGAAAACTGGATATTCATATGTAGGAGAATGAATCTAGACCTGTACCTCTTGCCATATACTAAAATCAACTCAAAATGGACTGAAGAATTAAATATACATCCTGAAATAGTAAAACTCCTTAAAGGAAACATAAGGGAAACACTCCAGGAAGTAGGATTGGGCACAGACTTCATGAATATGACCCCCAAAGCAAAGGCAACCAAAGGAGAAATAAACAAATGGGATTATATCAAGTTAAGAAGCTTCTGCAAAGCAAAAAAAAAACAATCAACAGAGTGAAAAGACAGCCAACAGAGTGGGAGAAAATATTTTCAAATTATACATATGACAAAGGATTAATATCCAGAATATACAAGGAACTCAAACAATACAGCAAAAACAAACAAACAAAAAA
>NW_007831160.1:0-771 GCF_000696425.1 Galeopterus variegatus
GTGTGATGTAGGGTCAGAAATTTGCATTTCTCAAGAAAATAAAAAATAAAAAGGGCCGGCCCATGGCTCACTTGGGAGAGTGCGGTGCTGTTAACACCAAGGCCGCGGGTTCGGATCCCATATAGGGATGGCAGGTTAGCTCACTGGCTGAGTGTGGTGCTGACAACAGCAAGTCAGGGGTTAAGATCCCCTTACCGGTCATCTTAAAAAAAAAAAAAAAAAATTGCATTTCTCACCAGTTCCCAGGTAAAAGATACTTAGGCTGATAATGTAGGGACCACACTTGAGAACCACTGCTCTAGGCAATACATAATGTAGTAATCTTTGACTGTATTCAGCACACAGTGGGAAGCCATTCAAAGTTTGTGAGCAAGAGGTGACCTGGCCAGAGTGCTACTGTTAGAAGATTAATCTGGCAGCTGTGTGTAGGGTACTAGAGGACAGATGGTGGACCAGGAGGATCCCAGCTAAGTCACGTAGAAGCGGAGAGACGGTAATAGATGTGGAGAAATATTGGCCCAGTGGAGTAGACGGAGAGAGTGAGTTTGTTTGCTGATTGATTGCAGATAAAGGAGTCGTCAGATGTGATTGTCTGCTTTTCAGTCTGGGAGGCTAGAAGAATTATTAGACCATTAATAGAAATTGAGAGGAGTTCTACCTTCTTGTGTATTTCCATCTTCTGTTTCCACATGGCCTCCTACCACTTGCTCACTTTATTATTGTTTTTATTTATGAGATTCTCACTGCATTTTCCTTCTTCCTCTTTATGTG
>NW_007831161.1:0-771 GCF_000696425.1 Galeopterus variegatus
ATGTGTTCTCTCCTTCTGAAAGTTCAACATACTGTTAGGTTTTTTTCTTCCTCCCTTCCTTCCTTCCTTCCTTCCTTCCTTTTCTTTTTTTCTTCTTTCATCCTTTCTTAGCAGCCACTTATGACTGAGTACATGCAGTATTTCTCTTTCTGTGCCAGGATTATTTCACTTAACATAATTTTCGCCAAGCTCATCCTTGTTGCTATGAATGGCAGAATTTCATTCTTCTCATGGCAAGTAGTATTCTATTGTGTATATATACTACATTTTCCTTACCCAGTCATCCAATGATGGACATTTAGGTTGGTTTCACATCTTGTGTATTGTAAATAAAGATGGAATGAACATCGGAGTGCAGGTTTACCTTCATGTATGGATTTATATTCCTCTGTGTATATACCCATTAGTGGGATTACTTACCAACAGTGTGAAAAGACCCCCCTTTCTCCACATCCTGTACAGAAATCTTTTCTTTGTCTTTTTGATATCAACCAGTCTAATTGGAATGAGATAATATCTCCATGTGGTTTTGATTTGCATGTCTGATGATTAGTGATGTTGAGCATTTTTCATGTACCTGTTGGCCATTTGTATGCCTTCCTTTTAGAAATGTCTACTCGGCTTCTTTGCTCATTTTAATTGGATTGTTTGCTTTTTTTTTTTTTTTTATTACTGTTGTTTGAGTTCCTTGTATATTCTAGGTACTAATGCCCTGTTGATGTATGGTTTGCAAATATATTCTTCTATTTTGTAGGTTGTCTTTTCACTCTG
>NW_007831162.1:0-771 GCF_000696425.1 Galeopterus variegatus
TCTGATCCCTATAACAAACTAGTACCTTTTGAAGTGTAAGTACTTCATTCTACAAGTGTTCGATAAAATAACGTGCCCAAAGTCACAGTTTTTTTCCATATCCACTGTTGTAGGATGTATCAAAGTCACCGTTATCTCCTGTCTGGGTTTCTACAACAGATCCTTTCTATTTAATCTTACACCTAACAAAATATTCTCCACACATTAACACAATGAGTTCAGTTTATAACGTTAAAATCAATCATATCAGGGGCCGGCCCAGTGGCGCACTGCTACAGTGCACCACTTGGGAGCACGGCGGCGGTCCCGCCGAGGGTTCGGATCCCACATACAGACTGGTTCCCGCTCACTGGCTGAGCGAGGTGCGGGTGCAACACTGAGGGTTGCAATCCCATTGCCGGACACGAAAAAAGACAAAAAGGAAAAAAAAAAAATCAATCATATCACAATCCTCCTTAAAGTCTTCCAAAGCTTTCCTATTTTCCTTACACTGGAATCCAAAATCCTTGGAATTGTGCTCCAAGTAATGTCAGTACAGTTTGTAGCAGACTATTCATCTTACAGATAAAATTTGCAAACTCTAAACAAAATTGAAACTTACATTCTCACAAACGCAATTATTTTAAGTCACTGGATAAATAAAAAGAAAGGAAAAGACTGGAGGGCTGTCAAACTTGGAAGAATAGAAAATACATTGGCCGATAATCCCATTTTTATGTTTCTTTCCTAAGTGTAGTCCATGTTGTTCTGTATGCCTCTAACTCAAACGTA
>NW_007831163.1:0-771 GCF_000696425.1 Galeopterus variegatus
TCTGCTTTCTCCAGCCCTTTTCTGTCTATAAAACCAACCTCCTCTGTTCGGCTCATCGGAACACTCACTCAATTTTATTAAATGAAGTGTTGCCTGATTCTAGATTTGCAAACAAAACCCCATAAAGACGTTTAAATTTGTTGTAGTTTCGTCTTTTCACAAGTTCAAGTGGAACTCTCAAAACCAAGTGCTGTCAGCCAAGGATCCTACAAACTCAACTCATGGGAGATGATAAACACTGACACCTCTTCTTTCTCTCCACCAGAATACAGCTTACAAGGAGGTGCTCCTCCCTAAACTCATCTCCCACCATAACAGCAGGACAGAGGGAGGCAGGAGCTAACGCCCACTACGCAGCCACTATGTGCAGAACGCGGACCTCACCAGGCATCTCCTATTAACAGAACACAGGGTGCCCTAAACTCCAAACCCTTGCGGTCTTCTCTGCCTGTCACTTCATCCTCTTGGCATCAGGAAAACACTGGTCATCAGGAAACAGGAGTTACTGAGAATTTCAGCTTCTCCAGATGCAACTAATTCTGTAATTACATTTTCAAAAATATAGTGTAGTTCAAAGGACTTTGTTGAAGGCTGTATTTCTAAAATGCTAAAACACTAAACGTATATTTAAAATCTTCCCATTAAGTTTTCGGCTGGGTAAGAAATTAAGTAAAAAATATTTCCAAATAACACGCAGAAGTTCTGTTTTCAAAGTTAAATCTTGCATTTTAGCTACGCCCACGCAGATGATGTAGAAAAGAGCTGAATTTC